>NC_056733.1:3481665-3719165 GCF_019279795.1 Protopterus annectens | reverse complement strand
CAGCTGGCTCAAATGGAGGCAGAGTCAGTTTTTCTAAAATGAAGTTGAGGTCCCAAGCAGGTACTGGTGGTTTCCTTGGGGGTTTTATATTCTTAGCCCCCCTGAGGAATTGTCGTAAGAGAGGATGAGGGAACAGAGAGGATGAGGGAATAAAGGAGGATCAGTGTTGTATTGTGTAGAAATGGCTGAAGCATGGAACTTGATGGAGGAGAAGTAAAGTCCACTGTTTAACATCTCAGCTAGGTACTGTAATATTTGAGGTAAATTTAGAACCCAAGGATTCTGGCCTTTTTTCTTATTCCAGGCACAAAACCGTTTCCATTTGGCGGAGTAGGCTTTTCTAGTTGAAGGTGTTCTGGCCTCCAAGATGACATCCTGCACCTCCTTGGAGAGGAGGGTCTGTTGGGAAATCAAGGAATCCTCCATGCTGCTAGATTGAGGGTTTTTAGCTGACTGTGAAGAGTTTTGAAGCTGTGTTGGGTCAACAGAAGAGGCACTAGAGGCAGGATCCATGGAGGGGAATGCGTCAGGCTCTTCAGGAGTGGATACCAGTGTTGTCTTGGCCAGTCTGGAGCAATAAGAATCATCTTTGGCCTCTCTGCTCTGGCTTTTAATAGAACTTTGGGCAGCAGAGGAAGAGGTGGAAAGGCATAGACTGTCAATGTTGTCCAAGTGCGTCCACTTTCCAGGCCTGTGGATGACAGGTCCTTGAGCAAAATTTTTTCAGTTGGTAATTTTTGTGGGTAGCAAAGAGATCTATATCTGGCAGTCCCCATGCCTGAATTATCTTTGCGAAAACTTGAGGATGCAACTTCCATTCGTGTGGATCTGTCATATTTCTGCTTAGGTTGTCTGCCAGCGTGTTTTCCTTCCCTGGCAGGAATTGTGCTTGAAGTTAGATTTGCAATTCCAGAGCCGTGTTCCAAAGGGACATGGCTAGTCTGCACAGGGGGTATGAATGAGTTCCTCCCTGTTTGTGTATGTACCACATCACTGTGGTGTTGTCTGTCCTTATCAATAGCTGGCCTGGATGCAGTAGGTCTTTGAAGGCCATAATTGCATTTTGTACTGCTAGCATTTCCTTTTGATTGATGTGTAGGTGCTTCTCTTTTTGGGACCATTTGCCCTGAATGCACTGATCTGTCATGTGCGCCCCCCAGGCGTAGTCCGAGGCGTCTGTTGTGATGATTTGATTTGCTTGAGGCATGCAGAAAGGGAGACCTATGTTTCTTTGGCATGCTTGAGCCCACCACAGAAATTCCTTTTGAAGACATGGAATGAGTGGTATAATTGTTTCCAAACTGTGGCTGTGTTGAGACCATATGTTTTTTAGGTACCATTGAAGTTTCCTCATATGCAGCTTTGCATATGGGATCAGTAGGATGCAAGATGCCATGAATCCCAGAGCCTGCAGGACTTTCCTTGCAGTCAGCCTGGTGAAGGTTGCCATTTTTCTGAAGTACTGAGATAGCTGCCCTTGCTTCTCTGGCGAGAGGTAGGCCATCTGGGTGTTTGTATTCAAGCTGGCACCCAGGAAAATTATTGCTTGAGAGGGTATTAGTTTTGATTTCTGTTTGTTGACTGTGTATCCCAGAAAGTTCAACAATTTTATTACAAAGGCCAGGTGTTTCAGAAGTATGTGCTTGCTGTCCGCTTGGATCAGGCAGTCGTCCAGATATGGGTATATTTGTATCCCTTGAAGTCTGCAGAAGGCAATTACTGATGCCAGGCATTTCGTAAACACTCTGGGCGCAGTAGATAAGCCAAACGGCAATGCAGAGAATTGATAATGGGTTGAACCTGCAAGAAATCTGAGGTATCTTCTGCAATCTTGTCTGATGGGGACATGCAGGTATGCCTCCTTGAGGTCCAGTGTTACCAGCCAAGACTCCCTGCAATGTGAGCATCTTGAATTTTGGTACGAGTAAATATGTGTTTAGGATGGATAGGTCCAAAATAGGTCTCCAATCTTTGTCCTTCCTTGGTATCAGGAATAGTCTGGAATAAAAACCTTGACCCTGTTCTTTTGCAGGTACCTCTTGAATAGCTTTCATGTCCATGAGAGCTGAAATTTGTTTTTGTGCCTCTGCCCTTTGATTTTGTGGCAGGTTTGGCATGCCTCTCATTTTTGGAATGGTGTGAAAGCGGAATCTGTAGCCTCTATCTATAATGTCCAGGATCCATTTGTCTTTTGTGACAATATGCCAATTTTTTGAAAATAATGCCAGTTTTCCACCTAAAGGTGCTGCCATTAAAGCTTTGCTTGGTATGCAAAGGGGAAGTCGTTGTGTCTGCTTTCTGAATGGCTGTGATCTATCTTCTCCACCTCTTGGTGTAGGTGCTTGCCATTGTCTGGCTCTAAATGATCCTTGAGATTGTCCTCTACCCCTCGGGCACCTGTATCTACCTCTTTGAGGTCTGTCCGTGGCAGGAAAGGACCAATTTTTTGAAGGCCAGTTTCTGCTGAAACGTGGAGGCTGTACCTGTAGGAAATCTTTCACTGTTTGCATTGATCTTGCCTTGTCCTCCATTTTCTTTAGTACCTCCTTAGCTTTAACACCAAACACATCTTTTTGAAGAGGTGCATCTAGTAATTTAGTTTTGACATGATCTGGTAAGGGTTTGCTCTTTGAGCCAAGCATGTCTACGTATGACAGACCCTGTAACAGCAGCTCTACATGAGGCCTCTAAAGCATCAAAACCACATTGCAAGGTATGTTTACCCACTTGCTCTGCACTATGCAACAAATCCTGCAACTCCTTTAAATCTGGTTGTTCAGGTTGTGTCATTTTGCTTTTCAACTGAGATAACAAACTGTTGATACTTTAACATATGGAACTGACAGTTTAATGCCCTCATGGTTAAAGTGGCCGAGGTGTATACCTTTTTCCCCTCACCTTTCTAAAGCTCTGGAATCCCTCCCTGAAGGTAATGGGTTTTTGGCAGTAGAGGCCTTAATTCCCTTGGGACCCTGTGAAATAGTTTCTGGGTCAGCAGCATGGCTTTTGTATAGGAATTGGTGTGAATCAGGAACCCGGTAATACCTGTCAGGCTTAACAGGAGCTGGGGGTAAAGAATCTGGGTTGAGGCTGGCTTCTGTGTACACATCATCTAATATATCCAAAACAGGAGGGATAGCCAGAGGCCTGTGCTGAGGAAGCAAGAGAAAATCCCTGAGCCTTTTCTTGGAATCTGAGTAGTCTTGGCCTTCCCAGTGAAAGTGTTCCCTCAAGGTATGTAAGGTTTCCCCAAAAGAATAGTCCTCGAGGGGGGGGGGGGGGCAGAGGGAATGGACTCCTCAGCATCAGAATCTTCAAAAGGGGAATATGAATATTCCTGGTCCTCAGAATGTTCTGAGGTAATAGAGGCTTGGTCTGAGGAAGGGTAGTCTTCCTACAGTCTGGGCCTTTTGTCCGAGGGTGGTTGAGAACCCCTGAGAAGAGTAATCAAATCCTCTGCCATTTTGAGCATCTGTTTTTTAGGCATGGGGCCTTGAGAGGGGCTCTGTGGAACTTGTCTTTTAGTTTTCATGGCTGCTTTAGATTTTGTGAAAGCCTTAATGGAAAAAGAGGAAGGCCTGAAGACACCTTGAGAGGTGGCAGGTCTGTCTAAATTCTGAGTTTCCCCAAGAGTGGAGTAGGTATCTGTAGTCGGAGTGGGGGCCGAGGAGCCTGCGACCTCGGGCACAGAAGACACAGCTAAAGAAGCGTCATCGGTACTCCGGGGCTGCGTAGGCACCTCGATGAGAACCGGAGCACCTGTAGCCGGCTTTAGCGTGGTGTCAGTAGAAGTCGCGGACCTTGTATTTCGGTCCTTATCTTTGCGTCTTTTACTCAAAACTGGAGTCGGAGTATCTGATGACAATGTAATTAAATTTTTTACCAAAATATTGCTGGGCGAACTCCGCCCGACGCTTAATAGTTCGTTTGTTGAATCTAGCACAAAAACGACAGGCCGAGACGGCGTGGTCTGGGCCTAAGCAAGGAATGCAGAAGGAATGGAAATCCTTATGCGGTATTTGCTTCCCACAACAAATGCAATTATTAACTTTGTCTGACATCTGAGCCAAGAAAAGTTTCCCCAATGGGGTACTTAGCTTTCAAGAAGACTTCGGCTGAAAAATTTTCGTAAATCTCAGGAGCTGGCCGACCGGCACTTGCGAACTGCTTCTGCTTCGGGCACCGTGCGGCAAGAAAGACTGAAGAAAATGCCGTTGGCTGGTTCTTTTATACCCCTGCCGCACTGACATCAGGGAAGAAGCGACGACAACCAACGCCGGACCCAGACTTTGGAATTCGGCTGACCGAGGACCCGCCTGACGGCAGGATAACCCCATCTGTTATGACTGCAGCTGTATGCACGATGAACATCGCTGCTACGCTTGACCCCTCTTCCATTACCATTTGGATCACCTTGGGGAGAAGGGATATTGGAGGGAATGTATACAAAAAACGTACACATCTGAAGATGGTATCTGATTGCCCAAGCTTTTTTGCATGTTGCTGAGGAGAAAATAGCTCTCATAGCTAGTTGCTGATCAGAAAGGCAAACTGGTACACTTCTGGAATACATCTACCTGAGAACTACCTGTAGGAATTCATTCTTGTGCAGCATTCACTTATTGCAGATTTGATGCTGATCTGCTCAGATGTTTAGCTACCGAGTTTAAATTAAGTCTCTTACTACAAAGCTATTTGTGGTGCTGCGGTATCTTTGTCGCCTCACAGTTAGACGTTGTCCGTTTGATTCTCAGATGGAGCGTCTTTTGTGTGGTGACATGCGTGAATAGGCGTTCCTTTGTTGAAGTTTGTGCTTTAGGCCTGGCAAGCCAGTACGTAAAAATCTACTGCCAATCATTAGTGGACCGGAGTTCCGCTGTGTCTACCACTAACCACTAACTAACTAAAAGCCGAAAGACACAAACTACAAAGCTATTTCCCAGGTAGACCGTGCTAATCCGCAACATCCATCTTGTTGGAGATACAGTGCAGGCCTGCCACAGAGTTTAGATTAGTCTCTTACTACAGAGTTTTCCAAAGTAGCCTCTGCCACCCTGCAAAGAAGAAAAAGAGTGCACCAGTTTTAGAACCATGAGACTGTCATCTTGCCCACTACCACCTGAAGTAAACCTTTTCTACACAGGCTTGAATGTTTCAGTGTGTGGATCAGAAACAGAATTTCATTATATTGAAAGTGTTTTTCCTCTGTGAACAGTCCCTTTAGCTTGGGACCTTTAAGTCCTTTGAATGGGATCCACAAGAGAAGTCAAAGGTATCTGTAGTCAAAGTTTAGTTGGCAGATTCTTGTGTGAAGGGCACTCCATTATTTAGTTATGTTTTTTTTTTTTTTTTTTTTTTTTTTAACCATTTCAGTTCCTGTCTGATGCTCAAAGAATGATGGGGATCTCCTCCTCCTCCTGGGACTTGCATGATTTCTGGGTTTTCCAGAGAGAACACTGGAGCGTACCCATACATAACCTCGCTAGTGTTACCATTATGACTGTGAAAAGCCATGTAACCTAATTTGACTGTAACTTAGCTCTTCCAGGACATTTCACTGAAGTATTCTGTTAAGATTAGTTGTATAAAATCTTACCATAACGATAGATGCCCTCCTCTTCTCTGTTATAGAGTACACTTTACATGAGGGAGTTTGCCTGCCACAGCGGCCCAACTTTGGCCAGCATACAAAAGACATTTACTACTTAGGGGTGAGTGGTACATCGCAAGAAGGATGCCGTCTGACATTGGCCAAAAAAGTGACATATGTATGCACCATCTGAATCAAGATTCAAAGAAGGGACACACATCTAAAGAAAGTATGTAGGCTAAGTAAATCCAAGTTAGAACAAAGTCAGGTGTAAGGAGAGAAGGATGGAATATTGCAACAAAGAGAAGACAAGACAAGAGAAAAGAGAAGAGAACATCTATCATTATGGGAAGATTTTACACAACAAATCTATGCCCTTCTACTTCTCTGTTGCAGCATTCTTTTCACATAAGGGAGAACACCAAAGCTCATGAGGAAAGGGAGGAGGTAGGGGCAGGAGCTCTTCATGAAGCCATGGAGAACAGCCCTGGCAAATCCTGCCCTAGATTTGGAAATGTCCAGTTTGTAATGTTTGATGAAGATATGGACTGAAAACCAGGTAGCGCCCTCCAGAATGGAGTTAGTGTCAGGTCCTTTCAACAAGGTGCCAGAGGAAGCAACAGCCCTGGTAGATGGAGAAGGGAGGCTCTTTCCATGGTGCTCATAGCAGAAGGAAATAGCTTTAAGAGATCCAGCTGGAAATAGTGCATTTACAGACAGGAAGTCCTAAAGCTCTAGGGTGAAATGAGAAACAAATGGTCAAATTTCTTAATATTCTTTGTCAAGATAGAACCTATGCTGTCTATGCACATCGAAAATATACAGAATAGTCTCCGCAGAGTTTTGTGGAGTAGGGGAAAAAGGTAGGTAAATGAACAGAATGATTGAGGGATAACCCATTTACTACTTTAAACATAAAGGTAGGGTGGGTGCAGAGAGAGAGACCATCTCTGTGGAACACAAAGAAAGCAGGAGAAACCATTAGGGCCTGAAGTTCAGAATCCCTGTTAGTGCAAGCAGCAAAATAGTTTTCCAGGAACATTACTTCAAGGAAGCAGAAGCTGTTGGCTCAAAAAGAGCTAGGGTCAGTTTCTCCAATGCAAAGTTAAGATCCCATAGGGGTGGACAGATTTCCTGGAGGATTTCATGTAAAGGATGTCTTAAGAATTGTTTAGCCTCAAATCAAAAAGCTAAAGGTGGACAGAGAGGCAGGCAGAAATAGCTGACAGGTACGCTTTTACTGAAAAGTAAGTTAAGCCAGCATCCAGCAATACACACATGTATGAGAAAGTACAGTTGTGTACACTTACCATAAATGTAGATGTTTGAGTGTATTCCCTGCTGCAGTCATCACATTTGGGTTATCTGCTTGCAGTAGCCCTCAGTCGGCCTGATTAACAGAGTCTTGGGTCCTGCGTCGGTTGCTGTCTCTTCTTCCGTAACATCAGGGATATAAAACATGCAGCCGACGTCATTACATCAGTTTTTCTTGCCCAATATGTCAGGTGCCCCCGCTAATGGAAAGCAAGTAAATCCATAAATATACAAGGTAATACCTCCAACAAAAAAGCAAATACACCAAAAAGCTTTTAAGCATAGTAAAGGAGAGCAGTGGTATAGACAAAACAAGTCAGGGGCTGGAGGGAGGGTAACCAGGACTGCAACAGAGAATACACTCGAACATCTACATTTATGGTAAGTGTACACAACTGTACTATGTTATACCCAACAGGGTAAACTACTAGAAAAAAAATAAAACCATAAAATTCACAGACTGCACCAACCGCTTTAATGAAGAGCTGATAAGGCTCCAAGATACAAAGCGCTTTCACCGTCAAAACTAATGGCTTCTTCAGATTAGGAGCATAAAATCACATTGTTTAAATACAAAGTTCCACTTATACATTAACCAATCACCTTTCTTGCTTGATTGTCAATCACATTAACGTACATTGTATTGTAGTGTTGGTTACACCATAAAACATGCATACAAAGCATAACATATATTTATATTATGTACTTGTTTTTTACATACCAATTAGTACCTTTACTAAAACCTGATTTTGATTATTACAAACCTTATCCCCAAAAATACCCAAAACAAAATTACTTCAAACAACCGTTGCCCTTTGTTTTAAGATGGGCTAGTTAGAAATATGGTCATTGAGTCCAGGGTAAGTTGTTGCATTTAATATCACCTGTCATTTTAATTCTAAAAATTCAACTCTCATTGTCGTCACCACCTCTCTCACTTGTCAATATTCGGTCAACTACAAAAAATATAAACTTTTTGAAATTGACACAATTCTTAGAATGTAAATACAATGCATTATGATTGTCTTTTTTTCTTTATAGCCCTCTGATGCTCTACTATCCTTTCCCTTAACTTACGTATGGTTTTCCCCAGGTAAAAACATGCAAATATTGTACATGTTACTAAGTAGACAACCTTCTTGGAATTGCAACTACATTTGCCTGGACATGAAAATAATTCTATTGTAACCCCTTACAGTCACATATGGCCCGTAGTTAAAGTATCTACAGTACCTACAGGATCCACATCTATCCATTTGTGAACTTGTAAATCTAACTTTTGATCTCTCTAAAATTATTTATGTTTAAACCTCTTGAAAATATAACTTTTGGTGTTTGACCTAACTCTTTTTTGATGTCCATGTCAAAAGCTAAGTCCCAAGATTTTCCAACAATATCTATAATATTGGATGTCCGAAAGTTATATTTCAAGACAAGAGCTCTAGAATCAAACAGTTCAGAAAAAAAGGGTTTTGTTCCCTCCATTACGTCAATAGTCTCACTAATTTCTGTCAAGATAGGTTTAAATTATGTCCACCTTCTTTTTGTCACTTCTTTCTTGACTGAAATCAACAATTTCAGTGGGTAACCTATATCAAGAAATATTCCTATTGGTTTATACATCTCAATTTGATAAATCTTGTAATTACTTACAAGGCGTGACAATCGGACCATCTGTCCTTCAATCACACTTCTGCGTTGATGAAATGGATGGCAACTTGAAAAATGCAAAAGTGAATTACTATACGTCTCCTTCCTACAAATGTTACTTTCCAGACCTTCTGGTGTTTTAGTAAGATTTATATCCAAAAAATCTATTGTTTTGTTGTCCCACTTAAACGTAAAATAGAAAAATGGGGGTAATGGTGTTAAGATATTCAACAAAATTCCTAGCTTCATCTTCATTTCCCCTCCAAAGAATCAGTATATCATCTAAAAACAGATTATATACTACAAAATGTTCAAAAAAGGAGTAGGGAAAATAAATGTTTCTTCACAACAGAGAAGTACCAAATTCACAAAAATGGGGGCACATTTGCCCCCCACTGCCACCCCTGATATTTGATGGTAAATTTCTCCCTCAAATATCATGTAGTTGTTTTTAAGCACAAGTTCCATGAAGTTAACTACATTATTCAACTTTACAGCAGTCAGATATTTACTTTTCAAAAGGCTTTCCCTAAAATATTCCAACTCCTCTTCTTGTGGTAATGTTGAAAATAAGTTAACCACATCGATAGTAAGAAATGAGAAGTTATGTTCTTACCATAACGTTCCATGTTAGTGGTCTTCTCGCCTTCTTTCTTGCTGGATGGGCTCGACTCCGACTCGGCCTAATACTAAAGCTCGAGAGCTATTTTTACTGGCTCGAGGCTATGCGTCATATACCCACAACATAGAACAATCCACCTAATCATAGATACAAAAGGGAGAAGGATATATCTATATATATATATATATATAAATATATATATAAGCCCTCTAGAAGAGGGAGCAAGGGAGCTTGCTGGGGAAATAACTGAGGTGGCATAAGTTCTCACAAGGTACTCCAGATCTCCCAGGCTAGGGGGATGGAGGGTGGGAAGCAAGAAAGAAGGCAAGAAGACAACTAACATGGAACGTTATGGTAAGAACATAACTTCTCAATGTTAAGTTGTCAACCTCGCCTTCATTCTTGCTGGATGGGACAGCGTCCCTAGCACCTAAATCCTGGGTGGCTCAATGGAACAAACTCTTGAGTACCATGGAACCAAAATCAGCCCGACTTCTGGAGGCCATATCGAGCTTGTAATGAGAAATGAAGGTATGAGGAGAGGTCCAAGTGGCTGCTGCACAAATTAAATCAATTGGCAATCTTGCCTGAAAGGCTATTGAAGAAGCTAAAGCTCTGGTTGAATGGGCTCTAGGCTTAGTAGGAAGTTCCCTGTTCCTCAACTGATAGACCAACATAAGACAGGACAACCACCTGGACAAAGTTACCTTAGAGACTGGTTGGCCTCGCTTCCCCTCCGCATAAGACAGGAAGAGGTGGTTTGATTTTCTCATTTACTTAGTTCTATCCAGGTAGAAGCGTAACTGACGGTGAACGTCCAAACAATGCAACTTTCGTTTAGCTCTATTGGTGTAATTTGGGAAGAAAACTGGAAGATCTATGGTCTGATTCAGATTTTTGTCTGAGATTATTTTGGGTAAAAAGGACGGATTAGTCCTAAGTGACACACTGTCTTTGTGAAAAACATAAGGAGGCAAACGCAAAGGGCTTGAAGTTCAGAGACCCTTCTTGCTGAGGTGATGGCTACTAAGAAGTGTGTTTTCCACGAGAGCAACTTCAACGAACAAGAAGCCGCCGGCTCAAAGGGAGGAAGAATTAAGAAAGACAGTACCAAATTTAAGTCCCACGGTGGGGGAGGGTCTTTAACCAGGGGCCTAAGTAAAAGGGTTCCTTTTAAAAAGGCTTTGCAAAGTTTGTGGGACATGATGCTGGTCTCTGACAAGCCAACGTGGAAATTTGCAATAGTTGCCAGTTGAACTCTGATGGTAGCTGAGGAGGAGCCCAATCGAAAGAGTTCTGCTAGAAACTCTAGAACTGTCTGGACAGGAGCCGTAAAGGGGTCCAAGTGCTTTTCCCCTGCCCAGACAGAGAAACACTTCCATCTGCTAGCATAAGTCTTTCTGGTAGTAGACTTGTGAGAAGCGAGGATGATATTGCGAACTGGTTGAGAGATAAGGGGAAGCCTGGCTAGGGTTGGAAGTGGAGTAACCAAGCTGTGAGGTTGAGAGATCGAAGGGACTGATGCAGCCCGCCCAATTGATGGGGCAGAAGATCTGGCACTGGGTCCAGATGCCAGGGCTGCTCCAGTAGATGGCATTGCAGGAACGGAAACCAAATTTGTCGAGGCCAGTAAGAGGCAATGAGGATCATCCTGGCTCTCAAGGCAATTGGTTTCTGGACTAATTGAGTAATGAAGGGAAAGGGGGGGAGGAATGCATACAGAAGACCCCGGGGCCAATTGTGAACTAGAGCATCTCTGGGGGGTAGACCTGGGAGAGTGAAAGAGGGTCAAGAAGTCTGGGCACTTGCTGTTTAGAGGTGTTGCAAAAAGGTCGCAGCAAGGCTGACCCCACCTTCTGAAAATTCTTTCCGCTACTGCCTGGTTGAGAGACCACTCATGAAGCATGAGAATGGCTCTGCTCAGTCTGTCCGCTATGACGCTGGACTTCACGGGAATATGCGTCGCTACCAGAAACTGTTGAGAAGAGATCGCGCATTGCCAAAGTCTGAGTGCTTCTCGACATAGGGGGTAGGATCTGGTTCCGCCCTGCTTGTTGATGTACCACACTACAGACATATTGTCTGCTTGAATTGCAATAGTCCCGGTTGGTAGAGAGTCCTGAAGGGCCTGCAACGCTAAAAGTACCGCTCTCATTTCCAAGACATTTATGCGGAAGAGGTATTCAAAGGGTTGCCATGTGCCCTGGACTGTCCTGCCCCAAAAATGCCCCCCCCCACCCGATCAGGGAGGCATCCGTTGTCACAGTGGCAACAGGAGGAGGAAGGACCACAGGTCTGCCCTGGAGTACTTGAGGGGAGAGCGTCCACCAAGGAAAGGTGTCTTTTGCATGACTGAGTGATTAGAATGGTGTGTGACATGGGGAGCTGCTGAAAGGACCACTGGGAAAATAGCATCCACTGCAGGATCCGCATATGAAAACGCGCTAGAGGGAGTAAAGTGATTGCTGCTGCCATGAGACCAAGCGTTTTTAGTACTAATCTGGCTTGGACTCTGGTCTCCTGTAATAGGATCTGAACATGGTTGCGAATGTCTTTGTGTGGGTAGTTTTACCGAGAGCTCCACTGTGTTTAAGACTGCGCCTATGAAGGTAATAGACTGACAAGGCAACAATGCAGACGTTTTGAAATTTAGAGAGATGCCTAGCGCGTTGCACGTTTGTACAGCGTAATCTCTGGATTGGAGTACTCAATGCCTGATGGTGGCAGTAAGGAGCCAGTATAAATATGGAAACACCTGGAATCCTTGTCGTCTCAGGTGAGCTGCAACCACTGCCATGCATTTAGTAAACACCCTGGGGGCTGTGGTGAGGCCAAAGGGCAGTGCTCTGAATTGGTAGTGATTGGCTCCCAGCCGGAAGCGGAGAAACCTTCTGGGGCGCCTGTTCATCTTGATATGGTAGTACGCATCCTGAAGGTCTAAAGAGCACATCCAATTGTCCTGACCCAGAAAGGGTAGAATGGACTGTAGCGTGACCATCTGGAATTTCGTTCTTTGAACACACTTGTTCAGCCTGCTGAGATCCAAAATAGGTCTCCAGTCCCCTGTCTTTTTTGGTACCAAAAAGAACTTGGAGTAGATACCGGATCCTTGTTGGTCTGCTGGGACTGGCTGGCTGGCCCTTTTTCTTAGCAGCTTTGAAATTTCTAGTGCTACTAGATCCCTCAGACCGGGTGGAACATCTGGAAGGGGCCCTTTTGGCTGTTGTGGGGTGTGAGTAAAGGGAATTCTGTAGCCCTATATGATCGACCATACCCATTTGTCTTGTGTGAGGGAATGCCAGGCTTCTGGGTACAATGATAGTCTTCCACCAACTGCCTCCAAAGGTGGACAGTCGGGCAGCTCCTCAGGGGTGCTGGAAGGGTTTGTCAGAGAAAGATTCTCTGCTACCCTGATTCTGCGGACCCCCCCTGCCCCTCGGGCGGCGTCTATTATTGTTCCCTCCTCTGCCTCTGGAGGGAAGCTCACCACGTGCATCAGGTAGTACTCCCTGAGGTTTGTCGAACCACATTTTCCCACCCTTCTGACGCTTAGGGTATGGTCTAGAAGGGGTAGAAAAACGGACTCCTACGGCAGAGAGAGTCTTGCATTCCTGCTCGCACCTGGTCAAGGTATCCTTCACTTGAGGTCCAAACAAGGCAGAACCGTCAAAGGGGGTGTTAGTGAAAGACACTTGAAGGGGTCGGCAAAGTTGCAAAGCCGCATCCAGGCGTGTCTCCTTAGAGCAACGCCCGTGCCTGCACCCTACTCGCTCCATCGGCGGCATAGGAAATGAGCCGCATGGAGGAGTTTACAATAGAGTTCAGGGTCCCTAGCTGGGAGTTTATCTTTTCCTGAGACCCCGCAGCTGATGGGTCCTGTACGGAATCACCGAGTTCTTTGAGAAGGTCTCTCTGAAGACGGGTGAAAGGGCACAAATAATTCAGTGAACACATGGCAAAGGTCGGTGAAGAAAAAATCCGCTTGCCGTACCTATCCATAGTCCTAGATGCCTTATTAGGAGGATGGACAGGAACTGAAGGGTCAGCCAAACTCCTTAGTGACTGCCGCCACCCACAATGGCATCAACGGGAACGCCTTTAGTGAGAAACTGCTTGTCCGAAGGGGCTGTAATAAATTTTGTGGGCCTCCGAGGAGTTGGTCCCATAGTATCCGGAGACATCCACGTCTTCCGAGCCACCACCTCCATGACTGGGTCGAAAGGCGGGGAAACCCAGGAGGTGGAAGGGTGAGAACCGAACATGTCCAGGTACACCGACTCATCCTCGGAAGGGTTGAGGGCAGACCAGTTCCCCTCTGTTTAAGGACCTCTAGGATGTCAGAAAATGAGACATACTCAGAGGGGGACCTTGGGGACCCTTCCGAATCATCCAGGTCGGTGTCAGATGTCACTGACTCCGGGGAGTCCACATGCTTCCTCTTGCATGTCCTCTTCCGAGGGGGCTTCCCCGCAGGATCAGGGGAGGCCACAGAAGAGGAGGATACACCCAATGGGGTGACCTGGAGCGTTGGTTCTCCATGCTTAGGTTCGGGAGGGTAGGCAGAGGCCAAAGCAGGCACCATGGAAGGAGGGGCCGATGGGGCCAACCGTGGCGCCGGTATAGGAGCCAGCACACTCCTCATGACTTCAAAGGCACCCCTATCAAGCAGAGAGGAAGGACCCAGCTCCGAAGAGATGAGAGCTCCTCCCGGCACCGAGAGGGACGGCTCCGAGGCCGATGTCGGGGCCGAGCTCACCTGCGCCGACACTCAGAGAGGGAGAAATTACAGTTTTGTACCTACCATAAATGTAGATGTTCGAGTGCTCATACAGCTGCAGTCATAACAGATGGGGTTATCCTGCCATCAGGCGGGTCCTCGGTCGGCAGAATTCCAAAGACTAGGTCCGGCGTCGGTTGTCGTCGCTTCTTCACTGATGTCAGTGCGTCAAGGGTATAAAAGAGGCAGCCAATGCCATTTTCTTCAGTTTTTCTTGCCCCAGATGTCAGGTGCCCCCAGAAGGAAAACAAACAATGTTATGCAAAGATGCAATGTTGATAAATCAAAAACAGTAGTTGCAAGCAAATACACCATAAAAGAATACCCCAAAAAGATTATATGAAAAGTGTTTGTCATAAGGCCTGTCCTAAGAGGGGTTGGAGGAAGGGAAACCTGGACTGCAGCTGTATGAGCACTCGAACATCTACATTTACGGTAGGTACAAAACTGTACTATGTTCATCGTGCATACAGCTGCAGTCATAACAGATGGGTAGAATCCCAAAGCTAAGTAAGGGTGGTAGGCACTAAGTGGAACTAGGAGAGGCTAGGATGCCCAGCAGGACTGCTGTGGCAAAGACCGCTCTAGATTTTGAGTATAGTGGGAGGTGATAGTGCTTGGAGAAAGTATGCACAGAACTCCAGGTGGCTGTTTCCAAAATGTACTTGGTAGGGACCCCCCTGAGGAAGGCTGCAGAGGTAGCTGTGGCTCTGGAGTGGGATCTGATGCATGCAGGCACAGTTTTTCCATGAAATTAAAAAAAGCGTATGCAGTGGGCTATCCATTTTAAAATTGTCTGTTTGGAAATATAGCCTTTCCCTGAGCACCTACAGCATATGACACAGAGTTGCTCAGATTTCCTGAATGGCTTTGTTCTGTCCAAGTAGTAATGTAGTTGTCTGTGAATGTCCAAGGAATATAGTACTCTTTCCCCTTTGTTTTGTGGATTAGGATAAAAGGTAGGTAAGTGGATAGTCTGATTCAAAGCTACACTGGATACTACCTTTGGCATAAAGGTAGGATTGGTTCGTAAGGAAACTCTGTCCTGATGGAAAATTATGAATGGTTGCACAGCGATGAGGGCCTGTAGCTCCGAAACCCTGCGTGCTGAGGTGATAGCCAGAAGAAAGGCTGTTTTTCCATGACAAGTACTGTAACTCTGTTGAAGAAGCTGGCTCGAAGGGAGGAAAGGTCAGCTTTTCCAATACGTAGTTGAGGTCCGAAGCAGGGACTGGTCGTTTCCTTGGGGGTTTTAAATTCTTTGCCCCTCTGAGGAACCGCCTTAAGAGAGGGTGGGAGAATAATGAAGGATCTGTGTTGTATTGTGCAGAAATGGCTGAAGCGTGGATCTTGATGGAGGAGAAGGAAAGTCCATTGTTTAACATCTCCGCTAGGTACTGTAAAATTTGAGGTATATTTATTACCCAAGGATTCTGTCCCTTTTCTACATTCCAGGCACAAAATAGTTTCCATTTGGCGGAGTAAGCCTTTCTAGTATAAGGTCTTCTGGCCTCCAAGATGACATCCTGCACCTCCTTGTAGAGGAGAAACTGCTGGGAAATCAAGGAATTCTCCATGCAGCTAGATTTAGAGTTTTGAGATGGCTGTGAAAGGTTTTGTAGTTGTGCTGGGACAACAGAAGGACTAGAGGTAGGATCCATGGTGGGGAATGCGTCAGGCGCCTCAGGAGCGGATACCAGTGTTGTCTTGGCCAGTCTGGAGCGATGAGAATCATTTTCGGCCTCTATGCTCTGGCTTTTAATTGAACTTTGGACAGCAGAGGAAGAGGCGGGAATGCATAGACTGCCAATGTTGCCCAATTGAAGGAAAGTGTGTCCACTTTCCAGGCCTGTGGATGATAGGTCCTTGAACAAAATTTTTGCAACTGGCGATTTCTGTGGGTAGCAAAGAGATCTATGTCTGGCTGTCCCCATGCCAGAGTTATCTTTGTGAAAAGTTGAGGATGCAACTTCCATTCGTGTGGATCTGTCATGTTTCTGCTTAGGTTGTCTGCCAGTGTGTTTTCCTTCCCTGGCAGGAATTGTGCCTCCAGTTGAATTTGCAATTCCAGTGCTGTGTTCCATAGGGTCATGGCTTTTCTGCACAGGGAGTATGAATGAGTTCCCCCCTGTTTGTTTATGTACCACATCACTGTGGTGTTGTCTGTCCTTATCAATAGCTGGCCTGGATGCAGTAGGTCTTTGAAGGTCATAATAGCCTTTTGCACGGCTAGCATTTCCTTTTGGATGATGTGGAGGCGCTTCTCTTTTTGGGTCCATTTTCCCTGAATGCACTAATCTGTCATGTGTGCTCCCCAGGCGTAGTCTGAGGCGTCTGTTATGATTTGAGTTGCTTGAGGTACACAAAGGAAGACCTGTGTTTTTTTTGGCATGCTTGAGTCCACCACAAAAATTCCTTTTGAAGGCATGGAATGAGTGGGATAATTGTTTCCAAGCTGTGGCTGTGTTGAGACCATAAGTTTTTCAGGTACCATTGAAGTTTCCTCATATGCAACTTTGCACATGGGATTAGGATGCAAGATGCCATGAATCCCAGAGCCTGCAGGATTTTCCTTGCAGTTAGCCTGGTGTAAGTTGCCATTTTTCTGAAGTATTGAGACAGCTGCCCTTGCTTGTCTGGCGTGAGGTAGGCCATCTGGGTGGTTGTATCCAAGCTGGCACCCAGGAAAATTATTTGTTGAGAGGGTATTAGTTTTGATTTCTTTTTGCTGACTGTGTATCCCAGGAAGTTCAACAGTTTTATTACAAAACGCCAGGTGCTGCAGTAGTATGTCCTTGCTGTCTGCTTGGATCAGTCAGTCGTCCAGATATGGGTAGATTTGTATCCCTTGTAGTCTGCAGAAGGCGATTACTGATGCCAGGCATTTCGTAAACACTCTGGGCGCAGTAGATAAGCCAAAGGGCAATGCAGAGAATTGGTAATGGGTTGAACCTGCAAGAAATCTGAGGTGTATTCTGCAATCTTGTCTGATAGGGACATGCAGGTATGCCTCCTTGAGGTCCAATGTTACCAGCCAAGACTCCTTGCTCAGCATGGGAAGAAGCTGCTGTAATGAGAGCATCTTGAATTTTGGCACCTGTAGAAATGTGTTTATGATGGATAGGTCTACGATAGGTCTCCAATCTTTGCTTTTCCTTGGTACCAGGAATAGTCTGGAATAAAACCCTTGACCTTGTTTTTTTGCAGGTACCTCTTGAATTGCTTTCATGTCTATGACAGCTGAAACTTGTTTTTGTGCCTCTGCCCTTTGATTTTGTGGCATGTTTGGCATGCCTCTCATTTTTGGAAGGGTGTGAAAGTGGAACCTGTAGCCTCTGTCTATAATGTCCAGAATCCATTTGTCTTTTGTAACAATATGCCAATTTTTTTGAGAATAATGTCAATTTTCCGCCCAAAGGTGTTGCCATTAAAGCTTTGCTTGATAGGTGAAGGGGGAAGTCATTGTGACTGTTTTCTAAAAGACTGTGATCTATCTTCTCCACCTCTTGGGGTTGGTGCTTGCCACTGTCTGGCTCTGAAGGATCCTTGAGGTTGCCCTCTGCCCCTTGGGCGCCTGTATCTTCCCCTTTGAGGTCTGAGGCTGGAAAGGACCAATTTTTTGAAGGCAAGTTTCTGCTGAAACGTAGAGGCTGGACCTGCAGAAAATCTTTCACTGTTTGCATTGATTTAGCTTTTCCCTCCATTTTCTTTAGCACCTCCTCAGCTTTAACACCAAACAATACATCTTTTTGAAGAGGTGCATCTAATAATTTAGCTTTGACATGATCTGGTAAGGTTTGCTCTTTGAGCCAAGCATGCCTACGTATAACAGACCCCGTAACAGCAGCTCTACATGAGGCCTCTAAAGCATCAAAACCACACTGCAAGGTATGTTTACCCACTTGCTCTGCACCAGGCAACAAATCCTGCAACTCTTAAATCTGGTTGTTCTGGTTGTGTCATCTTGCTTTTCAGCTGAGATATCAAAAACTGCTGATACTTTAACATATGGAACTGACAGTTTAACGCCCTCATGGTTAAAGTAGCTGAGGTGTACACCTTTTTCCCCCACCTTTCTAAAGCTCTGGAATCTCTCTCAGAAGGTAATTGATTTTTAGCAGTAGAGGCCTTAATTCCCTTGGGACCCTGTGAAATTGTTTCTGGGTCGGCAGTATGACTTTTATACAGGAACTGGTGAGAATCAGGAACCCGGTAATACCGGTCTGGTTTAACAGGAGCTGGAGGCAAAGAATCAGGATTAAGGCTGGCTTCTGTGTACACATCTTCCAATATATCTAATACAGGAGGGATAGCCAGAGGCCTATGCTGGGGGAGAAGAAGAAATTCCCTGAGCCTTTTCTTGGAATCCGAGTAATCTTGGCCTTCCCAGTGAAAGTGTTCACTCAATGTATGCAGGGTTTCCCCAAAGGAGAAGTCCTCATGGGGGGAGACCGAGGGAATAGACTCCTCTGCATCAGAGTCTTCGAATGGAGAGTAGGCATAATCCTGGTCCTCCGATAGTTCTGAAGCAATAAAAGCTTGATCTGAGGAAGGGTAGTCTTCCTCTAATCTGGGCCTTTTTTCAGAGGGGGGATGAAAACCCCTGATAAAAGTAATCAAATCCTCAGCCATTTTAAGTATCTCTTGCCTTGAGAGGGGGTCTGAGGAACCTGTTTTTTGGTTTTCATGGCTGCTTTAGATTTAGTGAAGGCTTTAATAGAGAAGGAGGAAGGCCTGAAGACCCCTTGAGAAATGGCAGACCTGTCTAAATTCTGAGTTTCCCCGCCAGGAGTGGTGTCGGGATCTGTAGTAGGAATGGGGGCCGAGGAGCCTGCGACCTCGGGTACTGAAGACACCGGTAATGCATCATCATCGGTACTCAGGGGCTGTGTAGGCGCCTCGCTGAGTACCGGAGAACCGGTAGTCGGCCTTAGCGTGGTTTCAGCAGGAGGTGCGGACCTCGTATGTCGGTCCTTATCTTTGCCTTTCTTGCTCAAAACTGGAGCCTGAGTATCCGACAACATAATATAATTAAATTTTTTGCCAAAAAAGTGAAGGGCGAACTCCGCCCGACGCTTAATAGTGTGCTTATTGAATCTAGCACAAAATCGGCAGGCCGAGACATCGTGGTCTGGGCCTAAGCAAGGTATACAGAAAGAGTGGAAATCCTTATGCGGTATTTGCTTCCCACATGAAATGCAATTATTAACTTTGTCTGACATCAGTCTGAGGCAAGAAAAGTTTTCCCAACGGGGTACTTAGCTTTCAAGAAGACTTTGGCTGAAATACTTTCGTAAATCTCAGGAGCTGGCCGACCGGCACTTGCGAACTGCTTCTGCTTAGGGCACCACGCGGCAAGAAAGACTGAAGAAAATGGCGTCGACTGCCTCTTTTATACCCCTGACGCACTGACATCAGGGAAGAAGAGACGACAACCGATGCCGGACCGAGACTTTGGAATTCGGCCGACCGAGGACCCGCCTGACGGCAGGATAACCCTATCTGTTATGACTGCAACTGTATGCATGATGAACATCGGGGTCGGACAAGGGTCCGATGCCACTCGACCCCTCGGAACCGACGAGGGAGTCCCGGCGCCCAGATCCCTCCAAGGACGGACCCAATGAAGGGATCGGAGCCGACGAAGGAATCGATAAGGGTGGAATCGGTTCCGATGCCCCCACGGTACCGACCCTGACGGCCTCCGGCTCCGAGCTCGAAGCAATAGTCGGAGGAGGAACTGGAGCAGGCGTTGGGGAAGCCACTGTCTGTTGAGATGGGCTGTGCAATAACTGGGTGAGCGCCTGCAACTTCAAAAGCCTACTGACTACCCTCTCGAGGTCGTGGTCCAAAAGCCTGGAAGATCTAGAGGAGTGAGACCTATGGCTCTGCTCCGACAGCAAAGGGGACTTCGGAGCCGACCTGACCAACTCCAATGAAGGAGATCTGGAGCGCTTTCGGCTTGGAGACGGCTCTGACGCCAAGGTCGGAGCCGACTGAGGCCTCGATTCATCGGCTCCGGCCGGAACCAACGAGGCAGAAGGTCCACTCGGCGCCGGCTCCGGACATGGAGCCGACGGTTTGGCAGGCTTAGAAGGTTTTCCTGACAGAGGCTTGGTAAGAGAGCCTTCGGGCTTCAATAAGCCCCTTAAGATGAGCTTATTTCTGCGCTCCTGCAGGACTCTGGCTAAAAGCATGACAGATGGAACAAGAGTCCTGCAGGTGTAGAGGGCCCAAACAATACACACAAGTGTGACAGTCTGTCAGAGACATCTTCTGACAGCAGGAGTCACACTTCTTGAATCCCGATATCTTGGTATCCTTAAACATGGTACCACAGGAACGGGACAACAAAGTCTAAACAAGTATACAAACACAACACTTGACAGACACTCTTAAAGTTGCTATAATAAAACCAAATTCCACACACACACCTACTAAAGGAATCTGTATAAACCTACTATACAAAACTACTATAAAAAAATGGGGGGTAAAGGCCTAACCAACTTAAGGGTGGAAAACAGTAGGAAAACTACTAATAAAAAGGGGAAGAGACTAGTCGGGAGACTACTAACACTACCAGAAATAATCTAGGGAAAAAATATCAATCGAAAACTAACTAGAATTATAAAAAATTTTAAATACGACCTGGAGCCGGTGAAAACGCAACCTCGTAGCTGAAGCGGCAAACGAGATCTGGGTATACGACGCCTAGCATTATGGGACATAGCATAGCCTCGAGCCGGTAAAAATAGCTCTCGAGCTTTAGTATTAGGCAGAGTCTGAGCAGAGGATTGGTTCAGAGCCCATCCAGCACGAATGAAAGCGAAACTGACAACTTAACATTGACCAATTCAAATCACTTTTGTCCACCCTATTTAGTCGCTGCAGACAATGCCATGAATCCTTTAGTATATGCCCAGAATTGTTCAGCAAACCCTGCGCATTCCTATCTACATATGCTGCTAATGGATCAGTCTTGGACACCCTTGCTGCCACTATCGATCTAAAGCGGGGGGGTGTCATTCATATTTTTATGGATTTTAGGAATGCCGAACACCACAGGTGTAATTGGGTGTTCAACTAACAAAAATCCATATTCTTTTTCTCGCATCACCCCTTCCAACAAGGTGTCCATTAGGAATACATCAATTTTGTGGTATGCTATGTTCAGCTCACATCTAGAGGCTCTCTGGTATGTGGTGTCATCATCTAAAATAGCTTGCATTTTAGCTACATAATCAAATCGAGCTATGACGACAACCCCACCCCCTTTATCAGGCTTCATTATTCTGACTTCTTTATTTGCGGTCAATTTTTTTGTTCGATTCTAGAGCTCGTCTTAATATATAACTTTCAGACATCCAATATTATAGATATTGTTGGAAAATCTTGGGACTTAGCTTTTGACATGGACATTAAAAAAGAGTTAGGTCAAACACCAAAAATTATATTTTCAAGAGGTTTAAACAAATAATTTATTAGAGAGATCAAAAGTTAGATTTACAAGTTCACAAATGTATAAATGTGGATCCTGTAGGTACAGTAGATACATTAACGATGGGCCATGTGTGACTGTAAAGGGTTACAACAGAATTATTTCATGCCCAGGCAAATGTAGTTGAAATTCCAAGAAGGTTGCCTACTTAGCAACATGTACATGTGCAGGTTTCTACGTAGGGAAAACCATACGTTAAGTTAAGGGAAAGGATAGCAGAGCATCAGAGGGCTATAAAGAACAAAGACAATCATAATGTATTATATTTACATTCTAAGAATTGTGTCACTTTCAAAAAGTTTATATTTTTTGTAGTTGACCGAATATTGACAAGTGAGAGAGGTGGTGACGACAATGTTAGAGTTGAATTTTTAGAATTAAAATGGCAGATGATATTAAATGCAACAACTTACCCTGGACTCAACGACCATATTTCTACCAAGCCCATCTTAAAACAAAGGGCAATGGTTGTTTGAAGTCATTTTGTTTTGGGTATTTTTGGGGGGTAAGGGTTGTAATAATCAAAATCAGGTTTTAGTAAAGGTACTAATTGGTATGCAAAAAACAAGTATATAATATAAATATATGTTATGTTATGCTCTGTATGCATGTTTTATGGTGTAACCAACACTACAACACCGTGTACATTAATGTGATTGACAATCAAGCAAGAAAGGTGATTGTTTAATGTACAAGTGGAACTTTGTATTTAAACAATGTGATTTTATGCTCCTTCTACTCTGAAGCCATTAGTTTTGATGTGGAAAGCGCTTAGTATCTTGGAGCCTTATCAGCTCTTCATTAAAGCAGTTGGTGCAGTCTGTGAATTTTATGGTTTTGT
Source organism: Protopterus annectens (assembly GCF_019279795.1). Classification (NCBI taxonomy): domain Eukaryota; kingdom Metazoa; phylum Chordata; order Ceratodontiformes; family Protopteridae; genus Protopterus; species Protopterus annectens. Next base: position 3,696,873 of record NC_056733.1, on the reverse strand, counting down.
TAGTTTATTTCTAACTGTACTATGTTCTTCGTGTTTCACTGTTGCAGTCATCACATTTGGGTAGATTCCCAAAGCTAAAGATGGGAGGAAGAATTTAGAGAGCATTAGGACCAGCTATAAGGCTCTGCAAGACTGCAGTGGCAAAGCCAGCTCTGGATTTAAAGAAAATTGGTAAATGGTAATGCTTGGTGAAAGTATGTACAGAACTCCAGGTAGCAGCTTCTAGGATGTCCCTGGTAGGTATGCCACTGAGAAAGGCTGTAGAGGTAGATGCAGCCCTGGTTGAATGGGGTCTGATCCCCTGTGGGATAGGTTTTCCATGGTGCTTATTAGCAGAAATGAATGCTATGGCCTAACCATTTAGAAATGGTTTGCTTTGAAATAGCCTTTCCCTCTGTCATTGCAGCAAATGCCACCAGCAGTTGTTCAGATTTCCTGAGGTTTGGTCCTGTCCAAATAGAATCTAAGTGGTCTGTGCACATCAAAGGAGTGCAGTATCTGTTCCTCTTTGTTCTGTGGATTAGGAAAGAAGGTTGTCAAATGAATGGATGATTAAGGGCCACACTGGATACCACCTGGGGGCATGAAAGAGGGCTTGGTCTTGTGGGACACCCTGTCCACGTGAAAGATGATGAAAGGCTCCACTGCCATGAGGGCCTGTAATTCAGATACCCTTCTTGCTGAAGTGATTGCTAAAAGGAAAGCTGTTTTACAAGAAAGTAATTTTAAATCTGCAGTAGCAGCTGGCTAGAAAGGAGGAAAGGTGAGTTTCTCCAATACAAAGTTAAGGTCCCAGACTGGAGTTGGAGCTCTCCTGGTTCGTCTTAAATTTTTGGCCCCTCTAAGGAACTGCTTGAGCAGTGGATGGGAGAAGAGGGGAGGTTCTGTGTTATAATGAGCTGAAATGCCCAAGACATGAATTTTTGAGGAAAAAAACAGGCCCTTGTGAAGCATCTCAATTAAGTACTGTAAAATCTGAGGAGGGCCACTGCTGTGCTCATTCCTTCAGATTGGTTCCAGGCACAGAATCCTTTCCATTTTTCAGCATAAGATTTTCTAGTACCAAGCCTCCTTGCCTCTAAAATGAAATCCATCACTAGTTTACTGAAGGATGATAAAGGAGAGATTAGGTAATTAGCCAGGCTGCTAGGTTCAGTGATTGAAGCTGAGGGTGCAGTACCTGGTTCTTCTGCTGAGACAGCAGGGTAGGAGTCTGAGGCAGGTGCCATGGGGCCAACAGTGACAGCGCAAGAGGGGGTACCAGTGTTGGTCTCGTCAGTCTGGTGTAATCAAAATCATCCTTGGTTTGTCTTGCTTGATCTTTAGTAGTACCTTGGAGAGCAGATGCAGAGGAGGACAGGCATAAACTGATAGGTTTTTCCAGCTGAAGGACAGAGCACCACTTTCCAAGCTTGTTTGTGGTGAGTCCTTGTGCAAAATTTGTCCAATTGATGGTTCTGGGGGGAGGCAAACAGGACTATATATAGGCTCCCCCATTTGCTTGTCAACATGTTGAAAATCCTTGGTTCCAGTTTCCAATCATGTGGGTCCATGCGGTTTCTGCTTAGTCTGCCAGTGTATTTAGTTTCTCTGGCAAGAACTGAAACTGTAGATGCACTTGGTAGCTCAAGGCTGTGTTCCACAATGCCAATGGCTAGTCTGCAGAAGGGGTAAGAATGCATACCCCCCTGCTTATTTATCACATAACAGTGGTGTAGTCCATCTTTACCATTAATTGTCCTGGAAGAATGTGGTCCTTGAAGGCTGTCAGAGCATGCTGTACAGCTAACATTTCTTTTTGATTGATATGCAGGTACATTTTACTTGGGTTCCATTTGCCCTGAATGCACTTCCCTGCCAGTTGAGCCCCCCCATGCATAGTCTGATGCATTTATTGTTGGTGTTTGGCCAGAAGGGGGTAGTGTGAATGGTAGTCCCTTGTTTTGGTGGCAGGCCTCTGCCCACAAAAGGAACTCTAGGCGTAGGCAAGGTATGACAGGAATCATTGCTTCTAGATCCTAAGAATGTTGACACCATAGGCTTTTTTTATACCATTGTAGTTTCCTCATATGCAGTCTTGCATATGGAATAAGAAGAATGCAGGAGGCCATGAACACCAAGGCTTGTAGTATTTGCCTTGGAGATAGCAGGGTGTTTGTGGCCACTTGTTTGAAGTAGATTGTCAAATGAATTTGTTTCTGTAGAGTGAGGAATGCCATCTGGGAAGTTGTATTCAAGCTTGCTCCCTGGAATATAATTTGTTGACAGGGTACCAGGTGTGATTTTTCATTTATGTTGTACCCCAGACAAGTTAGCACCCTTTGTACAACGGCCAGATGTTTCAAAAGGATGCCCTGGCTTTCTGCCGGAATTAGACTATCGTGCAGGTATGGGTATATTTGAATATTTCTTTGCCTGAAAAATGCAATGACTGGAGCTAGGCACTTTATGAATGCCCCGGGCCAAGTAGATAAGCCAAAGGGCAGTGCAAAGAAGTGATAGTGCATGTAGCTTGCTTTGAAGCGTAGGTATCTTCTGCAAGATTCACCGATTGGGATGTGCAAGTATGCTTCCTTTAAATCTAGTGTTGCCAACCAGGCATCTTTGCTTAGCATAGGAAGCAACTGGTGAAGAGTCAGCATCTTGAATTTTGGAATCGCCAAAAAGGTGTTTAGAGTACACAGGTCTAGGATAGGATGCCATGAATTGTCTTTTCTGAGTACCAGAAAAAGTCTAGAGTAGAAACCTTGTCCCTTTTCCTCTTCTGGTACCAATTGAATAGTCCCTATGCTTAAGAGAGAGAGAGTATTTGCTTTTGGGCCTCTGCCCACTGATTTGGAGGTAGATCCAGCCAAACGTTTGGGGTTGGTAACATGTGGAAGTGAAATCTGTATCCTTGGGACACTATTTAAAACCCATTTGTCCTGGGCAATGAGTCACCAGTTCTTTGCATGAAGTGCACTCTTTCCTCCCAAAGGAGCAAACAGTTGAGAAGTGCTTGGAAGTTTTAAAAAGAAGTCATTGAGACAGTTTACCATAGGGGGAGTTTTATTACTCCCAGATTTGGAAGTGGAGGCCCCCCCACTGCTTAGTCCTGTGGTCCCCTAGGACAGAAGTCTGGGTATTCTGCTGGATCTGGGTTTGGACTGAGGTCTGGAAGAGGCAGGAAAAGGCCAATTCCTAGAAGGCCAATGTCTACTACATCTTGGAGGTTGTACTTGTAAAAAAATTTTTAACAATTAGCATACATTTGGCTTTTTCCTCCATCTTTTGAACAACAACTTCTGCCTTCTTGCCAAACAGGCGGTCCTCATTTAAGGGAGCATCCAGTAATTTTGCTTTAACATGATCTGGCAAGGATTGCTCCTTAAGCAAAGCATACCTTCTAAGTACAGACCCAGTGACAGCAGCCCTGCAAGATGCCTCTAGTGAATCAAAACCACATTGTTTACCAACTTGTTCAGCAGAATGCATTAAATCCTGTAAACCCTTATTTCCAGCACAATCAGGAATCAACATCATTTTCTGTTTAAGCAATCCAATAATATGATGCTAATACTTAAACTATTGAAACTGGCAATTCAAAGCCCTAATGGCCAAAGTGGCAGAAGTGTATACCTACTTACCCCATCTATCCAGCGCCCTGGAGTCTCTATCAGAGGGGGTAGGATTTGGCAGTATTAGCTTTAATGTCCTTGGGTCCCGGTGAAATGGTTTCAGGATCCGCAGTAGGATATTTGAAAAGGAACTTGAGAGACAGGAACCCTGTAATATCTATCAGGCTTTCTGTGAGCAGGAGGTAGAGAGTCAGGGGCCAAGCTAGATTCAGAAAAAGCATCATCAACAATGTCCAGTACAGGAGGTATAGCTAAATGCCTGAGCTGTGGCAGGAGTAGGAAATCTCTAAGCCTCTTTTCAGAATCAGAGAAATCCTGACACTCCCAATGAAAATGCTCCCTGAGGGTATGCAAGGTTTCACCAAAAGAAAAATCCTCTGGGGGAAGCAGAGGGTATAGAGTCCTCAGCATCAGAATCCTCATAGGTAGATCAGGGTAAATCCTGATCATCGGAGGAAATTTCAGAATCCTGGTCAGAAGTATCATAAGCAAACTCAGTCCCTGGACTCAGAGGGGGAAGGTTGACTTCCCCTGATTAAAGTAATAAGGTCTTCAGCAATTCTTATCATTTGTTTTTTGGGCATAGAGGCCTGACCATGCTGTCTGGCCTTCGGTTTTCTAGGCATGGTACGAGTTTTAGGCCTTGAAGAAGAAGATGGCATTGGTTTAATATGCAAGTCAGTAGGCCTGAATACATCCTCAGAAGCCGGTGCCTGCACAGCAGCTCCGGACCCTTCCAAGGTAGAGATATCTACAGGTTCCACAGTTGAAGCATCTCACAGCATACCGGACTCCAAATGGGTCTCACTAGAGGCCTGCGAATCTTAAGTAGCAGGTATCAGGCCTGCGAAATTGCCTCACTGGCGAACTGGCTTAGAAGAAGCATCGTTGGCAGTTTTGGACCTAGGAAGCCTGTCTCTGTCTTTATCTTTGTGTTTTTTCGGAATGTCGGTAGTCTGATAGCTTACAGAGGACATATCAGGATAAGTGAACAGAGCACCAAAATATTTAGAAGCGAAAATATACAGTCGACGGATATTTCATGGTTTAAATAAGGCACAAAAACGACAGAGAAGCATGTTGTGGTCAGGGCCTAAGCAAGGAATACAGTACGAATGAAAATCTTTGAGGTATTTGCTTTCCACAAGAAATACAATTATTTACTTTTACTGACATTGGATTAGAACAAGAAAAAGTTTCCCCAATGGGGTACTTCGCTTTAAGTTGAAGACTTCGGTTGTGAAACTAGAAAACGAAAATTTCATGAGTGGGCCGACCGGCACTTGCTAACTACTTCAGGCACCGCATGGTAAGAAAGACTGATGTAATGGCGTCAGCTGCATTTTTTATACCCTGACGACTTGACGTCACGGAAGAGGAGACCGCAACCGACGCAGGACCCAAGACTTTGTTAATCAGGCCGACTGAGGTTACTACAAGCAGATAACCCAAATGTGATGACTGCAACAGTGAAACACGAAGAACATCCAGTGGGACTTCCACTGTTGAGTCCTGGTTTCAAGAAAAACACTAAACTGAAAATTTCTTCCAGTTGGATAAGTAAGATTTTCTAATATTGGGTTTCCTGGCCTCCTCTAGAACCCTAAGCATGCCCTTTGAAAAAAGGGTGTCTGAAAGTAAGACCATCACCCACAATGTTAGCTTAAGTGTAGACAAGTGTGGATATATTAGAGTTCCTTTGTGTTGCATAAGAAGGTTCACTCTGTGGGGTAAGCTGTGGTAATTCCGTTTGGCTAAATGCAGGAGCAGGGGGAACCAGTGCTGTCTTGGCAAAAAGAGGATCACCATCAAGATTTTTGGTTTGTCCTGATTAATCTTTGGCAGGACTTTTGGAATGAGGAGGAGGGAATGCATACAGAAAATCCCCTTCCATGAAAAGCTGGGCCATTCACTTCCAGACCAGAGGATGTGGATCTCTGGCACAAATATTGGGGAGGCAAAAAGGTCCATTTGTGGAGTATCCCATCTGTGGACGATGTCCAAGAACACTTCTTTGTGAATCATCCATTTGTGGGATTGTGTTTTGGACCAACCACTACATTCTGGCTAGATGGGATATACACAGCCTGGAGGGGTGTTTCAAGTTTGACAGCTAATTCCCAGACTTGCACAGCTAGTCTGCAAAGGAGATAACATTTTATCCCTCCCTGTTTGTTCACATACCAGAGAATGGTCATGTTGTCTGTGAAAAATTTTAAAATGCCTGGGATGATGATGGACTGATAGGTTTGAAGAGCCAGCAGGAGTGCTCATTTCTTTGATACTGATGTATTCCTTTCTTTGAGAAGGAGACTAGGTCCCTTGTGCTTCTAGTGAGTCAGGAGCTGCTCCCTATCCTGTGTGAGGTGTCTATGAACATCTTCTGGACTGGTGACAAAGGATGGAGTGGGAGACTTGGGTTGGCAGTTAAGTGTTTAATCCACCAGGTTATCACACACTTCAGACAAGGGAGAAGAGGAACTGGGAACTCTGTGGGATATTCATGTTGCATCCACACTGACTTCAGGAGCCACAGTAATTTCCTCGTGTAATTTTGCCAGAGGTCGCATTGGGATGGTGGATGCCGTGAAGCACAGGGTTCTGAGAAAGGTCCTGCAGTTATGTCAGTTAGTGGGATGAGGCTTTACAAAAGGAAATGAGCTCCTGAGCCTTCTGAGTGGAGACAGAGAACTTCCTAAGGTCTGCTTGTAGTCTGCTTCCCAGAAATATTTGGTCTTGAGATCAAGAAATGGATTCTGGTAGTTTATTTGGAAACCCAGAGATTGTAAGCTGGAGATGGTGGAGCTTACACTGCACTCCAATGCTCATGGAATGACTGATTAAAAGAGAAGGTCATCCAGGTATGGGAAGACCTGAATGCCTTGAAGTGTGCAGAAAGCAATTACTGGGGGCTAGGAATTTCATGAATACCTTTGGGGGAGTGGAGAGACCAAAAGGCAAGTTACAAAACTTAAAGTACCAAGAGGCCACAGAGAATCTTAAGAACTTCCTTTAACTGGGATGAATGGGGGAGTCATCCTCTGAGGACACTTCCTCCTCATAAGAAACCTCTTATCTAACCCTCTTCTGAGTAGAGAATACCCAAGGTATACCGAAACCCCAGGAGGAAGCCTAAGAGACATAAGGGCATTAAAAATACTCTGTGTAAAATTCTTCCAGTCCTGAAGTAGATCAGAGGGTGGTGACAAATGCTTTGTTCTTTGTTGCTCCTTAGCATGTATTACAATTGTGTAACGGAGAACAAACGTAGGCCAGGGTTCAATGATGTTGGAATCCACATCCTCCTTAACTAATATTTGGGAGATTCGCCTAAGCCATTGGTAATCACAAGTCTAGGCTCTCCCTGGACATCCACTCTGGATGCCTGTGGTACCTCCAAGGACATGCTATCATTCTGATCCAAGGCCGCCACCATTACGGACTTGGTTGTGAATCCAAAGTAAGGTCTAAAAATTTCTCCGGGATAGCAACTGCCTCTGGAGAGACGTCAGTCATAGAAGTGCAGCTAAAGTTTCAGGCCTAGGCTTCTTGGCCTTCCACTTCACAAGCGACTCGGGCTCAGGCCCTGAGAAAGCCTCCATAATGCTTTTCACAAGGAGCTTCATGTGAAGGAAAGCTAGCCTACTCTTCAAAGTTTTGGGTACAAAGGCCTGGAAGACAAAACAATATTTATGATCTTGGGAAGGCCCAAGGCAAAAAAGGCACTGCTGGTGGAATCTCACATTCACATTAACATTTGTCTTTCTTGGATGACATTAAACCTACCCACAACGAAAAAGGTAAAGAAAGGATTCCCCTCCAGGGGACTTGCCTGAAATGTTGAGAGAAAAAACACTTTGGCTAACAGACTGTATATGTACGGGTGAAATGTCCAGACAGCTGGCAGAGACTCTGAGGATGGTGCGTGCATATGTCACTTGCAGCAGACATCCAAAAGCAGCCTACAGGCGATGTACTACGCACCCTTAAGTAACAAGTATTTTGTATACTGGCCAATAACGGGTTGTTGCACCAGGCAACTACCTCATCTAAATACTGCTGCAACAGAGGAATAGGAGGACATCTATTAAGAACTCCAGCTTCTTCTGAGGAAGAAAGGCCTTCTAGCTGCTGATGTGCAAGAGGGTCCTCTAGGAAATCCCTCTTTTGTATGGTGTCAGATTTGACTTGGGAAGGCTAAATGAATACCCAGGTTTTAAAAGCAGCTCACTGTAAACGGCAGTGCCCTCTCAAAGAATGAACCTAAATCAGTCACCTAGCAAGACTAGCCAAGAATGGTCTTGATTTTGCAGTATTCAACTGCTGGAGCCAAGCACTTTGTAAACACACTGAGAGCAGTATTCAAAGGGCAAGTAGGAAATAGCAGCCATCTGCCTAATATACGAGAACCTCTGGATTGAAATACAGAGGCTAACGTTCATGAGGCTCATGTGACCAAAAGATCTTGAGAGAACAGGAGAAATTAATGGGTCTGCACAGTCACCATTCTGAATGTTAGACCCTTTAGGAAAGTATTCAGCCAGGACAGCACCAAAATGAGCACTATAAATACCCTTAAACAGAACTGTTTTTGATCATCTTTTGGCACCAGCTCTATCACACTTTGCTGAAGAAACGCCTTTAAGATGGGAAGTACACTATAATTTGTGGCCATCTGGTGCTGGAAAAAATGCTTGTCATTCTTACTTTTACGTCTGTACTCCTGTGATACCACCTGAAACGTCCAAATGTCTTGCATCAAGTTTTTCCAGATCCCTGAGAAGTGAGCCATTCAGCCTTCTCTCCAGGGGCATGATGGTGTAGGATGGGGACAGACTGGGATTGTAGTTATCCAAGATGCTCCCTTCATGCCTTGTGGTTCTTAGAACCCCAAGCCTCCTCCTCTTGGCTACCTTTTTCTTTCCCTTCATGGCCTTTCCCTGATTACTGCTGCCAGTTAGTGATGGTACGGCCATGTCATAGCATAACTCCTGTCATATCTCAGTAGCAGGGGGGTGGAAAACCTGTTTCAACAGCATGCATCATTGTCCTCTTCTCTTCAACACTTTTGGTGTATGGACCCCAAAGTGTAGCTCATTGTCAAGTGGAGCACTAAGCTGCACCCTGACATTATCTGGCAGTAGCTAAATTCTTAGCCAGACACATTTCCTGAGACAAGACCCCAAGACTGCTGCCACAGATCATGCAAGCACACCACCACAAATTTCATGTAATATTTAGCCACCCAAGTGAACTGTAAAATGTATGCCCTCAGGTCTTCATTAAACACCTCCCCTTTTCCCTCTCATTTGGTTGGGGAATTCAACCTGGAATTTGGTCACATGCATCGGACAATTAGTGTTTTGAACGCCAGTGAAGCAGTCAGATAGATTATTCCCACAAAGACCAAGGATGCTTTTCTCTCAATCAATGGAAAAAGCATTAGGAGCAGATTCCCTCTGGATCCAGTGATACTGCTGCTAGACCAGGTGCAAGATTCTTCTACACAACTTTGTGGGACTATCTCAGCTCTGTAGTGTAACTGAACAAAGCTTAGACTACAAAATACACAAACAGCAAGTAGTGGTTAGGGTGCTGGAACAACCTGATGACCAAGGGTAGAAGAGAAAACCTTACACCAGCTTGACAGGTACCTCTCTGGGCCCCACACTCGAGCCACATCTGGACACCAGGAATTAAGGGCAAAGGTCTCCAGTGTCACCTTCCTCCTCCTACTCTAAAGTGGTTCTCCTTCCTATTCTTCGGGCATATCCATGACCTGCAATAAAATACCAGATTAAAGGAGAAATGAGCACTTTTTTTCAGGACTAAGCCTCTCTTGACTAAAGCCTGGCTGATGTTACGGTTGAGTTTGTCATGACTGGTCACAGAAAGAATACGCTGTATCTCTGATAACCCTTGTGAGAGGATATACCTGCTGCAAACACATTCAATTCCCTCCTTAGCAGACACTCCCAAAAGCAATACCCATCCCACCCAAGTTTTATTAAACACAAAGCTATATAATCAAACAGGGCATAAAGAGAACTTCCCCAACATAGTACCTATCTGTAGCAGTACTAAAGCAAAATGAAACCTCCAGTATAAGAATGCTGAACAAGCCATTGATCACAACTCACAATGAAGAAAATAAGTGAGGATGGCACAAGGTGGATACCAACTTTATAACTGTTATGAGTTGAAGATGCATAAGAATGGGCATCTATTAGGCCTGCAGGGGGAAAGAAAAGCTGCGCAAACCTTACCATAACAATAGATGTCCTTCTCTTCTATGTTGCAGTATTCATCATATGGGTTTACTCCTGCTACCCGAACGTCCGGCCAGTACACAAAAGTTTTCAGTCATTGTATAGTGCTTTGCATGTCTGGCGTGGCTAGTAAAGTGTGGGGCATAAAAGTGATGTCTGCACACACCAGCCCTCAGAACTGCAAGCCACAGACAGAACCATTCCTAATAAGGAGAATGTCAGTCCTGTGCCATGCAAAAAGGGAAATGCAGTATAACAGGAGGGGAAGGAGGGAGGGAAGGAATACTGCAACATAGAAGACAAGGACATCTATGGTTATGGTAATATTTTACACACGTTTTCTATGTCCTTCTATTCCCATGTTGCAATATTCAACATATGGGAGAGTGCCAAAGCTCACTGTGCAGGAGAGGGTGGTGGTCTAGAGGCGGTCTCCAGGAATCCATGAATAATAGCCCTGGCAAAACCCAACCTGGCTCTGGAAATATGGTCCAACTTGTAGTGTTTAGTGAAGATGTGCACCGATGACCAAGTGGCTGCTTCAAGAATGGTAGAGATTATCCAAACCACTGAAGAAGGCTCCAGAGAAGGCCATAACCTGGTGGAGTGTGCTTTAACAGTACCTTGCAGAGATTTCCCATGGTATACATATCAGAAGGTGATGACTTTGGAAATCCAGGTTGAGACAGTTTGTATAACAACTGCATTTTCTTGGGCTCTGGGGTGGAAGGAGACAGAATTGATCAGCCTGTCTGATGGAGTTGATTTTATGCAAATAAAAATCTGAGCTGTCTGCACATCCAGAGAAAGCAGTACTCTCTCACTGTCCTTCTGTGGATTAGGGAAGAAGGCTGGTAGGCGGATGGCTTGATTCGGGGGAAGATCATTCACCACCTTGGCCATGAAGGAAGGGTTAGTTATAAGAGTAACCCTATCCGTGCGGAACATCAGAAAAGGTGGAATAGCCATGAGGGCTTGTAGATCTAACACCTTCTGGCTGAGGTCAATGCCACGATAAGTACAGTTTTCCATGCACAATGTTTTAGGGAACCTTTGCTGCTGGCTGAAATGGAGGGAGCGTAAGCTTTTCCAAAATGTAGTTAAGGTCCCATGAGTGTGGAGATGGCTTCCTGGGGAGCCTCAGGTGAAGGACCTCTTTAAGAAATAACTTGGCTAGTAGTCTGGATGCTAGTGGGGATCCAGGGGAAGGCAAGATGAAACAGCAGACAAGTTGGGGTTTAAGGTAAGAATAAGCCGATCCTGTCTATAGTAGTTCAAACAGGAAAGCCAAAAAGTACAGTTCTGTACCTACCATAAATGTAGATGTTCGAGAGGAATGCATCTGCAGTCTTTACAAATGGGTTGTCCTGTCGTCAGGCAGCCCTTCGGTCGGCCGGATTCCAAAGTCTGGGTCTGGCTTCGGCTGGTGTCGCACTTCACCCGACGTCATTGCGGCAGTCATTCGGGTATAAAGGCATCAGCCGATGCCATTTTCCTCAGTGTTTCTTGCCCCAGATGCCAGGTGCCTTCTTGGATGGCTAAATTTGGATAAATGCCAAAGTTTCCAAAAGGTAGAGAGCAAACACAAAATAAGCATGTATGTACATATATACAAACAAATACACCATAATAGATCCCCCAAGCTAGCTGAAGATTGGTAAGTACCCTAGGAGTACCTCAGAGGGGAAGGAGGGTGGGTAATCCTGACTGCAGATGCATTCCTCTCTGACATCTACATTTATGGTAGGTACAAAACTGTACTATGTCCTTCAAGGATGCATCTGCAGTCTTTACAAATGGGTAGAATACCATAGCTAAACTAGGGGAGGAGGAAATGAGAATAGATTATGGTGTAGTCAGGATCCCTTGCAAAACAGCAGTGGCAAAACAAGCATGGGATCTAGAGTATAGAGGTAAGTTATAATGCTTGGCAAATGTATGCACGGAGGTCCAAGTAGCAGCCTCTATAATGTCCTTGGTAGCCACTCCTCGTAAGAAAGCTGTGGTAGTGGCTGTAGCCCTTGTGGAGTGAGGTCTGATGTTCTCTGGAGTTTTCTTTCCATGGTAGGAGTAACAAAATCTAATACAATTTCCTATCCATTTGGAGATTGTCTGTTTAGAAATTGGTTTTCCTTCCTTTCCTGTTGCATATGCTACCAGAAGCTGGTCAGTTTTTCTATTGTTTTTTGTCCTGTCCAGGTAGTAGCGTAATTGTCTGTGTACATCCAAGGTATGTAAGAGTTTTTCACCCCTGTTCTGTGGATTGGGGAAGAATGTAGGAAGGTGGATAGCCTGATTCAAAGAGACTCTGGACACCACCTTAGGCATAAATGTAGGATTTGTTCTCATGGACACTATCTTGATGGAAGATCAGGAAGGGTTGTACTGCCATTAATGCCTGTAGTTCAGAGACCCTTCTTGCTGAAGTTATTGCCAGCAGGAAAGCAGTCTTCCAGGATAAGTATTGCAATTCTGCTGTAGCTGCTGGTTCGAAAGGAGGTAGAGTCAGTTTTGCCAGTACAAAGTTCAAGTCCCATGCTGGCAATGGAGGTTTCCTGGGAGGTTTTACATTTTTAATTCCCCTCAGAAACTGTCTGAGCAGAGGATGCGAGAAGACAGGAGGATCCAAGCTGTATTCTGCTGAAATAGCTGATGCATGTATTTTGATGGAGGAATAGGACAGGCCTGTATGGAAGAGCTCTGCCAAGTACTCCAGGATGTTGGCTATGTTCACCAGTGTCACATCTTGCCCCTCTGCAATACTCCAGATGAGGTATCTTTTCCATTTTGCTGCATAATTCTTTCTTGTTGAAGGTCTACGAGCCTCCAGGATTATGTCTTTAACCCTTTGGGATAAATTTGGGTTAATTGCTGTTATGTAATGTTCCAGGCAGTTAGCTGCAGAGTTTTTAGGTTTGGATGCAGGGTGTTGTAGTTGTTCTGTGTCAGCAGTAATGGGATCAGGGGCAGTGTCCATATTTGTTCCCGGGACATGTTCCTTAGCAGTGGATACCAATGTTGTCTTGGCCAGTCTGGGGCTATCAGAATGATCCTCGGACGTTCCTCTTTGATCTTGAGAAGCACCTTGTGCATCAAAGGAAGAGGTGGGAATGCGTATGCTGTCAGGCTTTTCCAGTGGGTGGTAAGTCCTTGTGCAGAATTTCTTCAACTGGTGATTGAATGGGGATGCAAACAAGTCTACTTGTGGTAATCCCCATTTTCTTGTGATGGTTCTGAAAATGTCCGGATGCAGCATCCATTCGTGGGCATCTGTTGTAGTTCTGCTTAACATGTCTGCTAGAATGTTTTCCTTCCCTGGTACATAAATTGCCTGTAACTGAATATTGTAGCTCAGAGCCACATCCCATAGGTCCAGTGCCAGCCGGCATAGAGGGTATGAGTGTGTGCCTCCCTGTTTGTTGATGTACCACATAACTGTGGTGTTGTCTGTCCTTATCATCAACTGGCCTTCTTGGAGAAAAGGTCTGAATGCCTGGATTGCCAATTTTACTGCCATCATTTCTTTTAGATTTATGTGCAGATGCAGCTGGTCTTGAGTCCAGAGGCCTTGAATGCACTTGCCCATCATGTGTGCCCCCCAACCGAGGTCTGAGGCATCTGTCGTGATGATTTGTCCTGGTTGACTTTTGCAGAAGGGCAGTCCTGTGTTTGATTGACAGGCCTGAGCCCACCATAAGAACTCTTGCTTTAGGCATGGGATCATTGGAATTTTGGTTTCTAGGCTGTGCTTGTGCTGAGACCACAAATTCTTTAGGTACCACTGTAGCTTTCTCATATGCAGCCTGGCATGAGGGACCAGTATTATGCAGGATGCCATGAAGCCTAGAGCTTGTAGCACTTTTCTTGCAGTTAGATGGCTCTGCTTTGTTAATGCCAAGAAGTAGAGAGGAAGTTGCTCTTTCTTTTCTGCAGTTAGAAATGCCATTTGTTTTGATGTGTCCAGTTCTGCACCCAGAAAGGTTATTCTTTGGGATGGAATCAGCCTTGACTTTTTGTATTGACTGTATATCCCAGGGCTTGCAGCAGGTAGATGACTCTTTGTAAGTCTTCTGTTAGTTTGTTTTTGTTGTCCGCTTGTATCAGGCAGTCGTCCAGGTAGGGATAGATTTGAATTCCCTGAAGTCTGCAATGGCGATTACTGATGCCAGGCATTTCGTGAACACTCTGGGCGCAGTAGATAAGCCAAAGGGCAATGCTGAGAATTGATAATGCTCTGATCCTGCAAGAAATCTGAGGTATCTTCTGCAAATTGGTCTTATGGGGACGTGCAGGTATGCCTCCTTGAGATCTAGAGTTACCAGCCAAGACTCCTTGCCCAGCATGGGAAGAAGCTGCTGTAGGGTCAGCATTTTGAATTTTGGAACAATGAGGAATGTATTTAAAGCGGAAAGGTCTAGAATAGGCCTCCATTTGTTTTCTTTTCTTGGTACCAGGAAGAGGCTGGAGTAAAATCCCTTCCCTTGCTCCATAAATGGTACCTTTTCCACAGCTCTCATTCTTAATAATTGAGATATTTGTTTTAGAGCTTCTGCCCTTTGAGAAGGTGGTAGGTTTGGCATTCCTCTCTTTCCTGGTAGTGTATGGAAATGGAACCTGTAACCTTTGCCTATAGTCTGCAAAATCCATTTTTCTCTTGTAATGCAGTGCCAGTTCCTTGAAAATAATGTTAGCTTTCCGCCTAAGGGCGCTTCTAATTGTTCCCTGATAGGCGGTGCCACCGCCAAGTCACTGTGATTGAGTTGTTGTAGTGGTGGTGGCTGTATCCGTGCCTTGTTGGTTGTTACCCTGCCACTGGCGACCCCTGTAGGCACCCCTGGATTGGTTTCTGCCTCTAGAGCGCGTATTCCTGCCTCTTTGTGCCTTAGAGGAGTCTGGAAAGGACCAATTTTTGGAGGGCCAGTTCCTGCTAAACGTTGGAGGTTGAACTTGTAAGAAATCTTTTACTGTTTGCACAGATTTTGCTTTCTCTTCCATCTTTTTTAGTACCTGCTGTGCGGGGGCACCAAATAAATTGACCTTGTCCATAGGTGCATCCAAAAGCTTAGATTTGACATGGTCTGGTAATGCCTGTTTTTCAACCATGCATGCCTTCGGATAACTGTGCCAGTCATAGCTGATCTAAAGGAAGCCTCCAGTGCATCATAGCCACATTTTAAAGAATGGTTACTAACCTGCTGTATGTTATGTAACATTTCTTGAACATACTTTTTATCTAAAGATTCTTCAGAGGACAGCTTTTTAGTCAACTGGTCAAGCATAAACTCTTGATATTGAATCATATGAAATTGGCAGTTCAAAGCTCTACCTGACAAAGTAGCAGAGGTGTAAACTTTTTTCCCCATCTCTCTAAGGACCTGGATTCCCTTTCAGAGGGGAGGGGGTTTTTAGAAGTAGCTGCTATAGCTTTAGGGCCCTGGGAGATTGTCTCTGGATCTGCAAAAGGAGCCTTATATAAGTGGTGATGCGTGTCCGGGACCCTGTAGTACCTATCGGGCTTAGCAGGAGCCGGAGGTAAAGTATCAGGAGCAGTGCAAGCATCAGTAAATGCATCAACAGGTAGAACTGGAGGTATAGCTAAAGGCCTATGCTGTGGCAAATGTAGAAATGTCCTAAGCCTTTTTCTAGAGTCTGAGAAATCTTGGCCCTGCCACTGAAATTGTTCCCTCATAGCATGCAAGGTTTCCCCAAAGGAAAATTCCTCAGGAGGAGAGGCTGAAGGGATGGACTCCTCAGCATCAGAGTCTTCGTAAGGAGAATAAGAAGCCTCAGGAGGGTCTGTATGTTCTGAGTCATCAGAGGAATCATCTGTGGCTTCTGGCTCAGGGGCCTCTGCTCTAGTCCTCTTTTCTGGAGGAGGGAGAGAGGCCCTGTCTGGAAGAGGCTGGGCTCCACGAATTAAAGTGATGAGATTCTCTGCTAAAGAAAGCATATGGGAGCTGGGGCTTGGCAGGCACAGGCTTAGATGCTTTGGCTGCTTTAGCCCTGGCAAAGGCCTTAATAGACATAGCTGGAGGAGGCCTAGCAGCTCCACGTGCAGGGGTAGAAATATCTAGGGGAATGGTGTCTGATAAATCCTGTGAAATCGCAACAGAAGGTTGGATTTCAGAAGCCGTTTCTACCAGGTTAAAAGAGGCCTCGGCAGAAGGCAAGTTATCGGCTGAAGAAAGAACCGCTTGCTCGGTTTCGGTCGAAACAGAGACACTCGTGGTTTGCTTAACCGCGGTTTGAGCCAAAACCGCGGACCGCGAGTGTCGGTCCTTTTCTTTGCGTTTTTTGGTTATTTGCGTAGTCGGAGGATCCGACGGCATAATGTAGGCAAAATCGGAGCCGAAAATCTGTTCAGCAAAGTCCGAGCGACGTCTAAGCGTCCGCCGGTTAAAAGAAGCACAGGCTAGACAAGCTGCTACGTCGTGGTCTGGGCCTAAACAATGTATGCAATAGGAGTGGAAATCTTTATGAGGTATTTGTTTCCCACAAGATAAACAGTTATTAACTTTCTCTGACATCGGCTGAGGCAAGAAAGAGTCCCCAACGGGGTACTTAGCTTTATAGAAGTCTTCGAAGTAGTATTCGGTAGTAGTAATCTCTGGATCTGACCGACCGGCACTTGCGAACAGCTTCTGCTTCGGGCGCCACGCGGCAAGAAAGACTGGGGAAAATGGTGTCGGCTGATGCCTTTATACCCGAATGACTGCCGCAATGACGTCGGGTGAAGTGCGACACCAGCCGAAGCCAGATCCAGACTTTGGAATCCGGCCGACCGAAGGGCTGCCTGACGACAGGACAACCCATTTGTAAAGACTGCAGATGCATCCTTGAAGGACATCTAGAAAAGTTTCGCTTGCAAGCGGGTACAGCTGTCTTTTGTGACACCATATAGAAAATCTCTCACTTTGAAAGGTAAGATTTTCTTGTATTCGGTTACCTGGCTCCCTGCAGGACAGTGAGCATGTCCTCATAATAATAGTATCTGAAAGGGATCAGAACCCTATCAACCACAGGGTGAGGTTAGTAACTGCCACTGTGGGTGGATTTGGGATCCCTTGCGCTGTGTGAGAAGGTCCACTCAGAGCGACTTGCGGTGACTGCCCTTGGATAGTTGTAGCTTTAGGGGAAAAAGTACAGTTGTGTACAGTTACCATAAATGTAGATGTTAGAGTGTATTCACTGTTGCAGTCTTTACAAAATGGGTTATCCGGCTCCCGGTAGCCCACAGTCAGCCAGAATACCAAAGTCCATGGTATATGACGTCGGCTGCCTTTGGTTAAAGCCTGATGTCAGGTACAAAAGGAAGGCAGCCGAAGCAATTTTCTCAGTTTTTCTTGCCTTGTCAGGAGCTCCCAAAAAAAAAAAAAGGTTAGACCAGGAAAAGAAAAAACCCCCAGTCAGTGCCCTAGGAAAAAAAGGAGGATGGGGGGGGGGGGGGCCAGGACTGCACTGCAAGAGTGACTACACTAACATCTACATTTATGGTAAGTGTACACAACTGTACTATGTTCGTGTCACTGTAGCAGTCCTTACAAAAATTAGTTGTTTCCCCAAAGCCCAAGAAAAAGAAAAAAAAAAGGGAGCAGGAACACTCACTGTTCAAGGATTGGAAATGATGCTCTGCAACACTGCAGTGGCAAAACCAGCCCTGGACATAGAAAACAAGGGTAAATTGTAATGTTTAGTGAAAGTGTGGACAGAAGTGCATGTAGCTGCTTCCAGTATCTCCCTAGTAGGTACACCTCTTAAAAAAGCTGCTGAGGTTAGAGTATACCCTAGTAGAATGGGTCCCAATACTCTGTGGAGGAACAGTACAGTTTTGTACACTTACCATAAATGTTGATATTAGAGTGCATTCACTGTTGCACTCATTACGTTTGGGTAATCTGCTGGCAGGTTACCCTCAGTCGGCCTGAATGCCAAAGTCTTGGGTCCTGCATCAGCTGCTGTCTCCTCTTCCATGATGTCAGGTCATCAGGGGTATAAAATATGTAGCAGATGCCATTTTATTCAGTTTTTCTTGCCCCAGACATCTGGTGCCCCCCAAATGGGGAGCAAAAAAAAATTATATATATATATAAACAGAAATACATATAAATACACTTTTAGCTACCTAAACTTTACCTTCATCTAAAAGCAAATGCACCACAAAGGCTTTATTGTATAGTGAAGGAAAGAAAAGGTATAGAAAGGTGGATGGTGGGTGGGTGACCCGGACTGCAACAGTGAATACACTCGAACATCTACATTTATGGTAAGTGTACAAAACTGTACTATGTTCTTCGTGTTTCACTGTTGCAGTCATTACATTTGGGTAGAATCCCAAAGCTATGGATGGGTGGATGGAACTCAACACCATTAGGAGCGGCTATAAGGCCCTACAGAACTGCAGTGGCAAAGCCTGCCCTGGATTTGGAGGAGAGGGGCAAATGATAATGCTTTGTGAAGATATGAACAGAGCTCCAAGTAGCAGCCTAGAATGTCTTTGGTTGGAACCCCTCTGAGAAAAGCTACTGAGGTAGAGGCAGCCCTGGTGGAATGTGACCTGATCCCCTTGGGCACAGGTTTACCGTGGTGCAAGTAGCAGAAACGAATGCAGTGGCTTATCCACTTAGAAATAGTCTGCTTTGATATAGCCTTCCCCTCTGACCCAGCAGCAAATGCTACCAGTAGTTGTTCAAATTTTCTTAGACATTTGGTCATGTTTAAGTAGAATCTTAGTCTATGTACGTCCAATGAATGCAGAATCCGCTCCCCCTTGTTCTGTGGATTTGGGTAGCATGCTGGCAGGTGAATGGTAAGAGCCACACTGGATACCACGTTGGGCATAAAGGAAGGATTGGTCCTGAGGGACACCCTGTCCAGGTAAAATGTAATAAAAGGCTCCACAGCCATGATAGCCTGTAGTTCTGAAACCCTTCTTGCTGAAATGACTGCAGAGAGAAAAGCTGTTTTCCAAGATAGAAATTTTATATCTGCAGTAGCTGCTGGCTCAAAATGAGGTAGGGCGAGTTTTTCCAGCACAAAATTGAGGTCTCATGCAGGAGTTGGTGATCTTCTGGAAGGCCTTAAATTTTTGGCCCCTCTAAGATACTGTTTAAGCAGAGGATGAGAAAAGAGGGGAGGCTCTGTGTTTTAATGAGCCGAGATGGCACAGGCATGGATTTTTATTGAAGAAAAAGATAGGCCCTTCTCAAGCATCTCCGTCAAATATTGTAAAATCTCAGGAATATTGGGCTTTGCTGTGTTTGTTCCTTGTGCTTGGTTCCAAGCAAAGAATCTCTTCCATTTATCAGCATAAGATTTTCTAGTACTAGTCCTCCTGGCTTCCAAAATGACATCCATCACAGATTTACTGAGAGGTGTTTGAAAACTTAATTGATCGGCCATGGTGCAAGATTCAGAGTTTGGAGCTGAATGTGCAGAATTTGATTGTTCGGTTGAGACAGTAGATGAGGTATTTGAGGCAAGTGGTACAGTGGTAGCGTTGTTACCTCACAGCAAGAGGTTTTCCTGTTCGATTCTTGGCCGGAGTACCTTGTGTGTGGAGTCTGCATTTTCTCGCCGCAGTCGAGTGGCTTCCGAAAGACATGCGTGAATTGGCATGCCTTCGCTGAAGACTGGGCATCGGGCTGGCAACTCGTCATCATAAAAAATGACTGCCAATCATTAGCAGGCAGAAGTTCCGCTGTGGTGACTCCTAACCGGGAAAAGCCGAAAAGAAAGAAAGAGACCATGGAGGAAGTGGAGACATGTTCCTTAGAAGTGGGCACCAGTGCTGGCGAGGCCAGTCCGGAGAAACTAAGATCATTTTTGTTTTTTCCTGTCTGACTTTTAGTAAGACCTTGGGAGAGTAGAGGCAGAGGGGTAAAGGCATAGACTGCTAGGTTTTTCCAGCTAAGGATAGGGCATCCACTTTCCATGCTTTTTTGTGATGAGTTCTTGTGCAGAATTTGTCCAGCTGATAATTTTGGGGAGAGGCAAATAGATCTATGTCTGGGCTCCCCCATTTCTGTGTTATGCTGAAGATTTGTGGATCCAGTTTCCATTTGTGCAGGTCCATAAGATTTATACTTATGTCTGCCAGAGTATTTTGTTTTCATGGCAGGAATTGAGCTTGAAGATGTATTTGGTAAGTCATGGCTAGTCTGCAAAGGGGGTAGGAATGTGCACCCCCCCCCCTGCTTGTTTATGTATCACACAACTGTGGAGTTGTGTGCCTTCATCAGTAGTTCTACTGGATGAGGTAAGTCCTTGAAGGCTGTCAAAGCATTCTGGACAGCTAGCATCTCTTTCTGGTTGATATGCAGATGCATTTGGTTTGGGCTCCATTTGCCCTGAATGCATCTCCCCGCCAGGTGGGCCCCCCAAGCATAGTCTGATGCATCTGTAGTCAGGGTTTGGGTGGCAGGGGGTAGAGTGAATGACAGTCCCTTGTTTTGGTGACATGTCTCTGCCCACCAAAGAAACTCCTGTTGTAGGCAGTGAATGAGAGGAATCATTGTTTCCAGACTGACAATGTTGACTCCATAAACTTTTTAGGTACCACTGAAGTTTCCTCATATGCAGTCTCGCATATGGAATTAGTAGAATGCAGGATGAAATGAACCCCAAAGCCTGCAGAATTTGTCTTGCAGATAACTGGGTTTTTGTTGCCATTTGTTTGAAGTATGCTGTCAGTTGCCTTTGTCTGGCGTAAGGTAAGCCATCTGGGCAGTTGTATTCAAGCTTGTACCCAAGAATGTAATTATTTGAGAGGGTACCAGTTGTGATTTCTTTTCGTTTATGGTGTACCCTAGGCATGCTAGAAGCCTTTTTACAAACGCCAGATGTTAAAGAAGAGGGTGTCCTTGTCCTCTGCTTGAATGAGACAATCGTCCAGACAAGGAAAAACTTGAATACTTTGCTGTCTGCAGAATGCAATTACTGGTGCCAGGTACTTTGCAAAGACCCTGGGTGCAGTAGATAAGCCAAAGGGCAGTGCAGAGAATTGGTAATGCAAAAAACATGCCTTGAAGCGGAGGTATCTTCTGCATAATTTCCTTATTGGAATATGCAGGTATGTCTCTTAAGTCTAGAGTTACAAACCAAGCATTCCTGCCTAGCATAGGCAGCAGCTGATGTAAAGTCAACATTTTGAATTTTGGAATGTCCAGGAACGTGCTCAAAATCATTAAGTCCAGAATTGGACGCTATGAATGGTATTTTCTGGGTACCAGGAAAAATCTTGAATAAAAACCTTGTCCTTTTTCCTTTTCTGGTACTGGTTGAATAGCCCCCATATCCATGACGGGCATAACTTGTTTCTGGGCCTCTGCCCACTGGTTTTGTGGCAGATCCGGCCATCCGTTTGGAATTGGCAAAGTATGGAAATGTAATCTGTAACCCTGGGATACTATGCTTAATAACCACTTTTCCAGGGTAAACTGCCAATTTTCAGCATGAAATGCTAGTTTCCCCCCAAGGGGGCTGCCAAAAGATAGGTAGTTGGTGATGGTAGAGGAAAGTCATTGAGACTGCTTACTGTAGAGTTGTGCTTTGTTTCCTCCAGATTTGGAGGTGGAGGCACCCCAATGCTTTGACCTGTAAGAACCCTGTGATTGGTATCTGGAGCCTTTTGAACACCTGGATTTGCCTTGAGTGGATCTGTTGGACACAGGAAAGGACCAGTTTTTAAGTAGGCCAGTGTCTACTGAACCTAGGTGGCTGCACCTGCAAGAAATCTTTTATAGTTTGCATAGACTTAGCTTTGTCTTCCATTTTCTTTAAAACCTCTTCTGCCTTATTACCACACAGAGTATCATGCTGCAAGGGGGCATCCAACAATTTAGCTTTAACATGATATGGCAGCTTTTGCTCCTTGAGCCAGGCATGCCCTTCTAATCACAGATCCAGTAACGACGGCCCTGCAAGAGGCCTCCAAGAATTCAAAACCACGTTGCAAAGTATGCTTTCCAACCTGTTCTGCTGAATGCAATAATTCCTGTAACTCTATTTTCCACACAATCGGAAATCAACATCATTTTCTGTTTCAGAGACTGCAGTGGTGGTGCTGCGGTAGTGTTGTTGCCTCACAGTAAGACGTTGTCCTGTTCGATTCTCAGCTAGAGCATTTTCTGTTTGGAGACATGCGTGAATGGACATACCTTTGTTGAAGGTTGTGCTTCAGGGCCAGCAACTCGGCACGTAAAAATCTACTGCCAATCATTAGTGGACCGGAGTTCCGCTGTGGTGACCCCTAACCGGAAAAAGACGGAAGACACAACAAAAATTAAGCCCATAACATGCTGTTGACATTTAAGCATATGAAACTGGCAGTTTAAAGCCCTGATTGCCAGGGTTGCAGACCTATAAACCTTCTTTCCCCGTCTATCCAGCGCCCTGGAATCTCTATCAGAGGGGGGTAGGATTTTTGGCTGTAGAGGCCTTTACACCGTTGGGACCCTGAGAAATAGTCTCAGGATCAGCAGCAGGTTTTTGAATAGAAATTTGTGGGAGTCAGGAACCCTATAATATTTGCCTGGCTTACTAGGAGCCAGAAGCAGGGAATCAGGAGCCATGCTCAATTCCAAAAACACAACAATGTCTAATACACGGGGTATTGCCAAAGGCATATGCTGAGGAAGAAGGAGGAAATCCCTAAGCCTCTTTTTTGATTCAGTGAAGTCCTGACTCTCCCAGTGAAAATGTTCCCTTAAAGTATGCAAAGTCTCTCCAAAAGAGTAATCCTCAGGAGGAGATGCAGATGGGATGGATTCCTCTGCATCAGAATTCTCATAGGGTGGAATAGAAAATTCCTGATCAGAAGAGGAATCGGAAGAAATGGAAACCTGATCTGAAGATTCATAATCAGTTCCCTGCCTAGCCTCTTGGCAGGGGGGGTACGACCCCTGATCAAGGTAATTAAATCCTCAGCCATTTTGATAATCTGTTTTTTTAGGCATAGGGGCCTGAGCACGTGTTTTTTTCAGACATAGATGTTTCTGACCTTGTTTTTGAGGCTGGCTTCGGTTTAATATAAAAATGTTGAGGCCTGAAAACACCCTCAGAAGCAAGTGCCTGCTCAGCGGCTCCGGACCCATCCAAGGGAGAGACATCCGCGGGTTCAATACTCTGAGAATCTCGCGGCATACCGGACTCCGAATGGGTCCCAGTAGAGGCCTGTGACTCAAAAGTAGTGGGTATCAGGGGCTGCGAAAGCGCCTCACTGAGTACTGGCAACTGGCTTAGGAGAAGCTTTGTCATCGGTTTTGGACTTCGACGGTCTGTTCTCTTTTTCTTTGCGTTTTTTTGTGAATGCTGGTAGTCGGATTGCTAACAGATGACATTTCAGGATGATTAAATCTCAATCCAAAATATTTAGAAGCAAAAATATACTGACGCCTATTAGTGCATTGGTTAAATCTAGCACAAAACCAACAGCAAGGCATGTTATGATCTGGGCCTAGGTAAGGAATACAGTACAAATGAAAATCCTTATGAGGTATTTGCTTCCCACAAGTAATGCAATTATTCACTTTTGCTGACATCGGTAAGGAGCAAGAAAAAGTGTCCCCAAAGGGGTACTTAGGCTTTAGTTTGAAGACTTCGGTTCTGAAACTCGAATGCGAAAATTTCAGGAGTCAGCCTACCAGCACTTGCGAACTGCTTCTGCTCCGGGCACCGCGCAGCAAGAAAGAATGAATAAAATGGCGTCGGCTGCATGTTTTATACGCCTGACGACCTGACATCATGGAAGAGGAGACAGCAACCAACGCAGGACCCAAGACTTTGTTATTCAGGCCCACTGAGGGAAACCTGCCAGCAGATTACCCAAATGTAATGACTGCAACAGTGAAACACGAAGAACATCTTGCCATGCAGTAAGTAACAAAAGTGAATATAATGAGCAATCAACTTGGAAATGGTCTGTTTAGAAATAGCTTTGCCCTGAGCTCCAAGAGCAAAACTGTCCAACAAGTGATCCGGCTTGCAAAAAGATTTAGTCCTATCCAGGTAAAATCTAAGCTGTCTATACGCATCCAGGGAATGCAGTAACCTTTCCCCTTTATTCTGAGGATTAGGAAAGAAAGAAGGCAGGTGGTTAGACTGGTTAAGAGTCAGTCAAGAAACAACCTTAGGCATAAAGGAGGGATTACTTTGAAGAGAAACTCGATCCACATGGAAGATGATAAAAGGCTCTACTGCCATTAAGGCCTGCAGTTCAGAAACACTTCTAGCTGAAGTAATAGCCAAGAGAAAGGCAGTTTTCCAGGAGAGAAACTTCAGGTCTGCTGAGGCAGATGGTTCAAAGGGAGGCAGAGTAAGTTTCACAAGTACAAAATTGAGATCGCAAGCAGGAGTAGGTGCCCTTCTAGGAGACTTTAAATTGCTAGCTCCCCTGAGGAACTGTTTCATCAAGGGATGATAGAAAATGGGATGCTCAAAGGAACAATGAGAAGAAAAGGAAAGTCCATCATTAAGAAAGCCTGCCAGATAGTCAAGAATAAGAGGAAGAGTAGGTTGAGAAGGGTCTTCCCCTCTAGTATGCATCCAAATGGAGAATCTTTTCCACTTATCTGCGCAAGATTTCCTAGTGCTAGGCCTCCTGGCCTCACGAAGGACCTCAACCACCTGCTGGGAAAGGTTTTAATTATGAGCCAAGCTGGCAATGCAGAGTCTGAAGATGAGGATGAAGAATTTTTACCCCCCTCCTGAACCAAGAGATCTGGTATCAGGGGAAGATGCCAAGGTTGAAACTGGGAGAGACTGTGAAGTAGTGGATGCCAATGTTGCCTGGGCCAGTCTGGAGCTATGATGATGGCCCTTTGTTTTTCATCCCTTACCTTTAACAGCACTCGGGGAAGAAGAGGCAGAGAAGAGAATGCATAGATAGAAAGCTGTGTCCAGGGGAAGGACAGAGCATCCACTTTCCAAGCTTTGTTGTGATGATCCTTTGTGCAACAGGTTGGCAGAAGGTGGTTGGTTGGAGATGAGAAGAGATCCACCTGGGGAGTGCCCCAACACTGAATGATGTGACAGATCATCTTGCTTAGTTGCCACTCGTGAGGATCCAGGACCTGGCTGCTCAAACAGTCTGCCAAGGTGTTGAGCCTTCATGGAAGAAACAGCTATCAGATGAATGCCCATGGAAGCTGCTATGGACCATAGTATCATGCTTTGTCTGCACAGGGGGTAAGAGTGCTTCCCTACCTGCTTGTTGATATACCACATGAATGTGGTGTTGTCTGTAATGACCAGAAGAGAGAAGATGTTTGAAAGCCATCAAGGCCTGCTGGACTGCCTTCAATTCCTTCAGATTTATGTGCAAATGAACCTGTTGAAAGTTCCAAGTCCCCTGAATGCATCTGTCCTCCAGATTTGCTCCCCAGACCGAGGCATCTGTGGTGAGTGTCTGGCTGGCATGAAGTGGACAGAAACACAGGCCTTTGTTCTGTGCACAGGTCGTTGCCCACAAAAGGAACTCGGTCTGCAGGCAGGGAATCAGAGGAACAATCAAGTCTAAATCCGGTGTGTGTTGACACCAAAGATATTTGAGGTACCATTGTATTTTCCTCATATGCAGTCTGGTATATGGAATCATCAGAATACATGAACCCATGAAACCCAGAGCTTGCAGGAATTGCCTTGCAGAGAGATGGGTCATGCTTGCCAAATTTTTGAAGTAATTCAAAAGATCCATTTGTTTCTCTTGAGGGAGGAATACCATATGGGCGGCTTTGTATTCCTGGGAGTGAGCCTGAACAATCTCTCTCGTGGGTACCAATTTTGACTTCTTTTCGTTGATGGTGTAGCCCAAAGAGGTGAGAAGGTTCTTTACAAAGTCCAAATCCTTTAGAAGTTGCTCTGGAGAGTTTCCCTAAATAAGACAATCGTCCAAGTGTAAATTTCAATGTTTCTTTGCCTGCAAAAAGCAATGACGGGAGCCAGGCATTTGGTAAAAATTCTGGGAGCAGACGATAAGCCAAAAGGCAGTGCAGAGAAATGGAATTGCCTGTTCCCCGCCCTAAAGCGAAAGAATCATCTGCAGCTTTCCCTTACTGGGATGTGCAGATAAGCTTCCCTGAGATCCAAAGTCACCAGCCAGGAATCCTTGGCCAGCATTGGCAGCAACTACTGAAGAGTGAGCATTTTGAATAGGGGAATCACCAGAAAAGTGGTTAGAATGGACAAATCCAGAATACGGCGCCAGGTGCCCCCTTTTTTATCAACCAGGAAAAGTCTTGAGTAGAATCATTGGCCTATCTGTAGTGCAGGAACTGGCTCTATTGCTCCCAGGTTTAGGAAAGAAGAAACTTGTTTTTCTGCTTCTGCCCTTTGATTTGAGGGATATCTGGGTATCCTTGGTGGACAAAGAAGGTGTGAAAGGAAACCTTGTAGCCTTTGGATACTATTTTGAGCACCCATTAATTCAAGGCCCAATCGTACCTACGCTTGGTAGTGCGAGAATTAAACCTGGCACAGAACCGACAGCAAGAAACGTCGTGGTCAGGGCCTAAGCAAGGTAGACAGTAAGAGTGGAAATATTTATGAGGTATTTGTTTTCCACACGATACACAATTATTAACTTTTTCTGACATCAGAGGAGCAAGAAAAAGGTTTCCCCAACGGGGTACTTAGCTTTGACAAGATAAGTAGAAAACTTCGGACCGACGACAATCACACCACGCTGTCTTGAAAACGCCAACCAACAACTAGCGAACTGCTTTGCACCGCACGGCAAGAAAGACTGGAGAAGATGGCGTCGGCTGTCAGCTTTATACCCATGCGTTCTGACGTCAGGGTACTTGCTGAAACAGCCGACGCCGGACCCACACTTTGATATTCTGGCCGACCTCGGGCTGCCTGCTGGCAGGAGTACCCTACAGTTAGGACTGCAACAGTGAAACACGAAGAACATCCCTGAGCCCACAGAGGCAGGCAGGGGAAGGACGGAGTCATTGGGAATGTTTGGTTTGGGTATTTTTTATTAGAACTCCCTGATTTTGAAGAGGAAGCCTGCCAGTGCTTAGCCTTTTGAGGGGTGGAAGTCGGTCCCCTAGAAGACCTGTAACCCCTAGGCCTAGTGCAACTCTGTTTACTAGGGTCAGGAAGTCCAATTTCTTAGAAGGGTAATGTCTACTAAAACGAGGAGGCTGAACTTAAAGTCCTTAAAAGTTTGCAAAGATTTGGCCTTATCCTCTAACCTTTTCAACACCTCTTCTGCATTGCTACCAAAAACATGGTCCCTTGTGCAAAGGCACATCCAGTAATTTAGATTTGACTGGTTCAGAAAGGGGCTGTTCCCAGAGCCAAGCATGTCTTCTAATGACAGAACCAGTGGCTGCTGCCCTGCAAGAAGCCTCCAAAGTGTCAAAATCACAATGTAGAGAATGTTTAGGGACAAGAGTGGCAGAAGTCAATAAATCTTGCATGTCCTTACTCTCCCCATCAGGGAAGAAACACCAGCAATTTTAGCCTCAATAGCCTCCAAAGTATGCTGCTGATAATTAAGCATATGAAAAAGACAATTAACAGACCTAATAGCCAGGGTGGAAGTAGCATAAACCTTTTTGCCCCATCTATCCAAGGCACTAAATTCCCTGCCAGAAGGAACAGGATTTTTAGCAACTGTGGCTTTAACACCCTTAGGGTCTTGAGAAATAATCTCTGGATCAGCAGTAGGATTCTTGAAAAGGAACGGATGAGAATCAGGAATTCTAATACTGGTCAGACTTTCTGGGAGCAGGAGGAACCAAATTAGGAGTCAAAGAATTCTCCATGAAAACATCAACAACTTCCAAAACTGGAGGGAAAGCCAAAGGTTTATGCTGTGGCAAATACAAGAATTCCCTAATCCGTTTCTTACACTGAGGGTAGTCCTGCTTTCCCATTTGAAATGCTCCCTAAGAGTATTCAGAGTATCTCCAAAAGAAAAATCCTCTGGGGGGGAAGCAGAAGGGATGGAGTATTCTGCATCAGAATCCTCAAAACCAGAAAAAAGTTGAGAGTTTCCTTCATCAGCAGAGTTGCTGGAAACTTCAGAGTTTGAGGCAGACAAAACTTCTGGGGACAATTCCGTTATCCTCTTAGAACAAGGTGGTTGAGAACCCTTGATAAGGGTCTAGAGATCACTAGCCATTATAACCATCTGAACTGGAGGCATTTGAAGGGAGGTTGGCACCTGCTTTGGAGTAGATTTTCTGCTGGACGGCCTGCTAGAAAGCAGGAGAGACTTGGGAGGCCTAGCCACCTCAGAAGTCTGAAGCAAGTTAGTCAGTCTGGATCTGATCTCCGGGTGGAGAAAAGAAGCCTCAGAAGCCGGCGCCTGCTTAGCGGCTCCGAATCCATCACAGGCAGCGACTGGCAGAGGTTCTGAGGACGAAGTGGAAGCCTGCGGTATGGAGGACTCAAAAAAGGTATTCGCAGATGCCTGCTGCTGAACACCCGCGGACTGCAGGGGCAAAGAAAGCGCCTCACTAACTACAGCTAGGCCAATAACAGGGACGTCGTCGGATAATTTGACCCTAAGCCTGTTGCAGTCCTTATCATTGCGCTTCTTAGGAACATCTGAAGTTAGGAGACAAGAAGACGCCATACCGATGAACTTAGGCCAAACTCTGAAAGGCTTGAACAAGATCCTAGCTCTATAGCGTATGGCATGCGGGTTGAAAGAAGCACAGAGAACACAATTAGGGATGTCATGCTCAAAGCCCAAACAAGTAATACAATAGGAGTGAAAATCACGGTGCAGAATCTGTTTTCCACAGGCAAGAAAGTTAACTTTCTCCGACATTCGTTAAAGCAAGAAAAGAGGGGCCTCAAGGGGGTACCTTATTTGAGGAGGTCTTCAACTAAGCAGTCAGATTACAAAGAGAAGGAAAGTACAGTTTTGTACCTACCATAAATGTAGATGTCCGAACTGGATAGCATCTGCAGTCATAACAAATGGGTTGTCCTGTCGTCAGGCAGCCCTTCGGTCGGCCGGATTCCAAAGTCCGGGTCCGGCTTCGGCTGATGTCGCACTCCACCCGACGTCATCTCTGCTGGTCTTCAGGTATAAAGGCATCAGCCGACGCCATTTTCCTCAGTGTTTCTTGCCCCAGATGCCAATTGCCCTCTTGGAAAGCTAAATTTTGGATAAATGCCAATGTTTCCAAAATAGTAGAAGGCAAACACAAAAAATAAACATGTATGTACATATATACAAACAAATACACCATAAGAGACCCCCCCCCCAGCTAGCTATTAGGAGGGTAAATACCCTAGGAGTACCGCAGAGGGGAAGGAGGGAGGTAATCCTGACTGCAGATGCTATCCAGTTCGGACATCTACATTTATGGTAGGTACAAAACTGTACTATGTCCTTCATGGATGCATCTGCAGTCATAACAAATGGGTAGAATACCATAGCCAAACTAGGGAGGAGGAAAAATAATTATGGTGTAGTCAGGATCCCTTGCAGAACAGCAGTGGCAAACCCTGCTCGGGATCTAGAATATAGAGGTAAATTATAATGCTTGGCAAATGTATGCACGGAGGTCCAAGTAGCCGCCTCAATAATGTCCTTGGTTGCCACTCCTCTTAAGAAAGCTGTGGTAGTGGCTGTAGCCCTTGTAGAATGAGGTCTTATGTTCTGTGGAATTGGTTTTCCATGGTAGGAGTAACAGAATCTTATGCAATTTCCTATCCATTTGGAGATTGTCTGTTTGGAAATTGCTTTTCCTTCCCTTCCTGTTGCATAGGCTACAAAGAGCTGGTCAGTTTTTCTGTTACCTTTGGTTCTGTCCAGGTAGTAGCGTAACTGCCTATGTACATCCAAGGTATGCATTATTCTTTCACCTCTGTTTTGTGGATTGGGAAAGAAGGTAGGTAGGTGGATTGCCTGGTTTAAAGACACTCTGGATACCACCTTAGGCATAAATGTAGGATTAGTTCTCATGGACACCCTATCTTGATGGAAGATTAGGAAGGGTTGCACTGCCATTAAGGCCTGTAGTTCCGAAACCCTCCTTGCTGAAGTAATAGCCAGTAGGAAAGCAGTTTTCCATGACAGGTGTTGTAGATCTGCTGTTGCTGCTGGTTGAAACGGAGGGAGTGTCAACTTCTCTAGTACAAAATTCAAGTCCCATGCTGGTAATGGTGGTTTCCTAGGAGGTTTTACATTTTTGATCCCTCTGAGGAACTGCCTGAGTAGAGGATGTGAAAAGACAGGAGAATCAAAGCTGTATTCTGCTGAAATAGCTGATGCGTGTATCTTGATGGAGGAATAGGACAGGCCTGTATGTAGAAGCTATGCCAAGTACTCCAGAATATTAGCAATATCTATGTTCGACACATCTTTTCCTCTTTCAGCACTCCAAATGACGAACCTTTTCCATTTTCCTGCATAGTTCCTTCTTGTTGAAGGTCTGCGGGCTTCAAGGATAATGTCTTTAACCCTTTGTGAAAGGTCTGGGTTAGTTACTGCTATGTGATGTTCCAGGCAGTCAGTTGCAAGGTTTTTAGGTTTGGATGTATGATGCTGTAGTTGTTCTGAGTTAACATCAGAGGCATCAGGGGTATTGACCACATTTTCTCCCGAGACATGCTCCTCAGCAATGGGTACCAGTGTTGTCTTGGCCAGTTTGGAACTATCAGAATTATCCTTGGACGTTCCTCTTTGATTTTCAGTAGTACCTTGTGCATCAAGGGAAGAGGTGGAAATGCATATGCTGTCAGGCCTTTCCAGCTGAAGGATAGGGAGTCCACCTTCCATGCAAGTGGGTGGAATGTCCTTGTGCAGAATTTTTTGAGCTGATGATTTTGGGGGGAAGCGAATAGATCTATTTGTGGCATTCCCCATTTCTTTGTGATGGCCTTGAAGATGTCCGGGTGTAGCATCCATTCGTGAGCATCCGAGGTGGTTCTGCTTAAAATGTCTGCTAGGGTGTTCTCTTTTCCCGGTACAAATATTGCCTGTAACTGCATGTTGTTGCTCAGAGCCAGATTCCAAAGGTCCAAAGTCATTCTGCATTTCGGGTAAGAATGAGTGCCTCCCTGTTTGTTGATGTACCACATGACTGTGGTGTTGTCTGTCCTTATCATCAAATGGCCTTCTTTGAGGAATGGTCTGAATTTTAGGATTGACAGTTTTACTGCCAGCATTTCTTTTTGGTTTATGTGCAGGTGCAGTTGGTCCTGAGTCCACAGTCCTTGTACGCATTTGTCCAGCATGTGTGCCCCCCATCCTAGGTCTGAGGCATCCATTGTGATGGTTTGGTTTGCTGGAAAGTTGTGGAAGGGTAAGCCTGGGTTTGACTGGCATGCCCGAGCCCACCATAGGAACTCCTGTTTTAAGCATGGGATTAGTGGTATTTCTGTTTCTAAGCTGTGCCTGTGTTGAGACCATAAATTCTTTAGGTACCACTGTAACTTTCTCATATGCAGTCTGGCATGTGGGACCAAGATTATGCATGAAGCCATGAAGCCCAAGGCCTGCAGAACTTTTCTTGCTGTTAGTTTGTTCTGCTTTGTTAATGCCAAGAAGTAAAGAGGGAGTTCGTTTGTTTTTCTGCAGTTAGGAATGCCATCTGTTTTACTGTGTCCAATTCCGCCCAAGAAAGTTCTTGTCTGGGATGGTATCAGCCTTGACTTTTGTAAATTGACTGTGTATCCCAGGGCTTGTAGCAAGTAAATGACCCTTTGTAAATCTGTTGTCAGCTTGCTTTTGTTGTCCGCTTGTAACAGGCAGTCGTCCAGGTATGGATAAATTTGGATTCCCTGTACTCTGCAGTGAGCGATTACTGATGCCAGGCATTTTGTGAATACTCTGGGCAGTAGATAAGCCAAAGGGCAATGCTGAGAATTGATAATGCTCTGATCCTGCAAGAAATCTGAGGTATCTTCTGCAATTTGGTCGAATGGGGACGTGCAGGTATGCCTCCTTGAGATCTAGAGTTACCAGCCAACACTCCTTGCCCAGCATGGGAAGAAGTTGCTGTAGGGTCAGCATTTTGAATTTTGGGACAGTGATGTATGTGTTTAAGATGGACAGGTCGAGAATAGGTCTCCAGTTTTTCTCTTTCTTGGTACTAGGAAGAGTCTGGAGTAGAATCCTTTGCCCTGTTCTGTTATTGGTACCCTTTCCACAGCTCTCATCTTTATTAATTCCGCTATCTGGTGCAGGGCTTCTATTTTTTGATTTGGGGGCAGATTTGGCATTCCTCTTTTACTGGTAAAGTGTGGAAGTGGAACCGTAGCCTTGGTCTATGGTTTGCAAAATCCACTTGTCTTTTGTAATATAGTGCCAATTTTTCGAGAATAAGGCTAACTTTCCGCCTAGTGGTGCTGCTATTTGCTTCCTGGTAGGCGGAGTCAGAGCCAAGTCACTGTGATTGTCCTGTTGCAGTGGCAGTGGTTGTGTCTGTGCCTCGGTTATTGCCTTGCCACTGTCGTCCTCTGTAGGCACCTCCTCTGGATTGATTTCTGCCCCTAGAGCGTCTGTTCCTGCTCCTTTGTGATCTTGTGGAGTCAGGAAAGGACCAATTTTTGGCAGCCCAGTTCCTGCTAAACCTTGGGGGCTGAACCTGTAGGAAATCTTTAACAGTTTGTACAGATTTTGCCTTCTCTTCCATTTTCTTCATTACCTGCTGAGCAGGTTCCCCAAATAGACTGGCCTTATCCATAGGAGCATCCAATAGCTTAGCTTTAACATGATCCGGTAAGACCTGTTCTTTCAACCATGCATGCCTTCTTATCACTGTGCCAGTCATGGCTGATCTAAATGAAGCCTCCAGTGCATCATAGCCACATTTTAATGAATGGTTACTAACCTGTTGGATGTTATTCACCATTTCTAATACATATTTCTTATCTAAAGATTCATCAGAGGCCAGCTTTTAATTAACTGATCAAGCATAAACTCTTGGTATTGGATCATGTGAAACTGACAGTTTAGAGCTCTAGCTGAGAGAGTAGCAGAGGTGTAGACTTTTTCCCCATCTCTCTAAGGACCTGGATTCCCTTTCAGAGGGAATAGGGTTTTTGCTGTGGTCGAGGCTACTGCCTTAGGCCCCTGGGATATAGTTTCGGGTCTGCAAGTGGGGCCTTGTATAGGTGGTGATGAGTGTCTGGCACCCTGTAAAATCTATCTGGTTTGGCAGGGGCTGGAGGTAAAGAATCAGGTGCAGTGCAGACATCATTAAATGCATCGTCCACAACAGATAGGACAGGAGGTATAGCTAAGGGCCTATGTTGTGGTAAGTGCAGAAAAGTCCTAAGCCTTTTCTTGAATCTGAGAAATCTTGTCCCTGCCATTGGAATTGTTCTCTCATGGCATGTAAGGTTTGCCAAAGGAGAATTCCTCTGGTGGAGAGGCAGCTGGAATGGATTCTTCAGCATCTGAATCTTCATAATTGGAAAAAGGAGCCTCTGGCTGGTCTGTAATGTCTGAGTCATCCGCAGAATCAGAGGACACAGGCTCGGGGGGCTCTGCTCTAGGTCTCTTTTCTGGGGCTGAGAGGCCCTGTCTGGGTGAGATTGGGATCCCCTAATTAAGGATATTAAATCTTCTGCCAGAGTAAGCATTTGTGAACTAGAAGTGGGCCTGAGTGAGGGTGGTTTAACAGGCACTGATTTAGCTGATTTGGCTGCTTTAGCCCTGGCAAAGGCCTTAATGGACATGGCTGCAGGAGGCCTAGCAGCACCACGTGCTGGGGTAGAGATATCCAAAGGGATGGTGTCTGATAGATCAGTAGGAGCCACAGTTGTAGGCAAAATTTCTGAGGCTGATTCTGGTAAGGTAGCAGGAGCCTCAGTAGTAGTCATGGATTCGGCTGAAGATTGACCAGTTTTCTCGGTTTCGGCCGAAACAGAGACACTCGCGGCTTGCTTGACCGTGGTTTCGGCCGAAACCGCGGACCTCGAGTGTCGGTCTTTTTCTTTGCGTTTTTTTAACAATTTGGGTAGTCGGAGGATCCGACGGCATAATGTACGTAAAATCTGAGCCGAAAAACTGTTCAGCAAACTCCGACCGACGCCTAAGCGTTCATCGGTTGAAGGAAGCACAGGCCGAACAGGCTGCTACGTCGTGGTCTGGGCCTAAGCAAGGCAAACAGTAAGAGTGGAAATCTTTATGAGGTATTTGTTTCCCACAAGTTAAACAGTTATTGACTTTTTCTGACATCGGCTGAGGCAAGAAAGAGTCCCCAACGGGTACTTAGCTTTTTAGAAGTCTTCGAAGTAGTATTCTGTAGTAGTAATCTCTGGATCTGACCGACCGGCACTTGCGAACAGCTTCTGCTTCGGGTGCCACGCGGCAAGAAAGACTGAGGAAAATGGCGTCGGCTGATGCCTTTATACCCGAAGACCAGCAGAGATGACGTCGGGTGGAGTGCGACATCAGCCGAAGCCGGACCCGGACTTTGGAATCCGGCCGACCGATGGGCTGCCTGATGACAGGACAACCCATTTGTTATGACTGCAGATGCATCCATGAAGGACATCTTGGCCGACCGGCACTCTTGCAAACTGCTTCTGCTTTGGGCTCCGTGGCAAGAAAGACTGAGGAAATGGCATCAGCTGCCTTCCTTTGTATCTGACTTCCTGATGTCAGGCATAAACTGAAGGCTGCCAACGTCATATACCAAGGACTTTGGTATTCTGGTCGACAGTGGGCCACCTGGAGCCGGATAACCCATTTTGTAAGGACTGCAACAGTGAAACACGAACATCCAATGCTGCCTTGGCCAGTAGGGAGTCAAAAACAAGACTTTTGGTCTGTCCTGCTGGATGTTGAGCAGGACCATCAGTATGAGTGGGAACGGGGAGAATGCAGAGAGAAACTTCCCCTTCCAAGAGATTGAGACGGCATCTGTTCACAATGCCGGAGGATATGGTAGCAAGGAAGTTGCCTGTTGAAGGAGGAGGCAAACATGCCTGTTTGAGGTGTACCCCACTGGTGGACCAGGTCCAGGAAGACATCCCTGTGCAGCATCCATTCATGGTTGCCTATGATGGCTATGCTGAGAGAGTCTGCCAGGGAGTTCTGTAGAGAAGGAATGTAGACCGCCTGCAGGGTAACTCACTGAGGTGGCCAGATCCCAGACTAGGAGAACTAGTCTGCAAACTAAAAAAAACTTGGTCCCCTCCGTTTGTTGAGATACCACAGTACTGTGGGGTACTGTCTGTAAAGATTTTTAGTAGTCCCTGGTGTAGATAGGGTTGGAAGCTCGAATGGCCATGAAAACTGCCCTCATCTCTCGAACACTGATGTGTTCTTTTTTCCGTCGCTCAGGCGACAGCCCCTGGACTTTTTGATGGCCCAGAGTTGCGTCCCAGCCCAAGTTTTGGGAATCTGTGTGCACAATGTTTGTGGACTGGGATGGTTTGAGGGGAAAACCTGGAATGAGGGTACCTTGTTTCAACAACTACTAGATCTCTAGTTTGAGGCAGGGCAGGAGGGGAACCATGTACTCCAGGGGGTGGGAGTGTTGGGTCCACACTGACCTTAGGCACCACTGCAACTTTCTCATATGGAGTCTTGCTAATGGCAACATGGGGATAGTAGCTGCCATGTAGCCCAGGAGGCTGAGGTACTGCCTTCCTGTCAATTCTGTTGTCTGAAGGACCGAAAGTAGGTGTTCTGTCAAGCTCTCCACGTTTTTGGTGGGGCCGGTAGGCTTTCATAATGTCTGTTCGAATTCTGCACCCCAAGACAACAATGTCTTAAGAAGGTTCCAGGTGGGATTTTGGGAAGTTGATCTGAAATCACAGGGACTGTAAGAGGGAAACCACAATGAGTATGCATTTTCAGGAGGGTCTCCTTGCTGTCTGCCTATCAGCAGGTCATCCAGGTAAGGAAATATCTGGACTACATTTGCCCTGCAAAAGGCAATCACTGGAGCCAAACATTTGGTGAATACCCTGGCTGCAGTGGAAAGCCCAAAGAGCAAGGGAGAGAACTGACAGTGAGAAGGGCCCACCAACAACCTCAGGTATTTCCTATAGGTAGGCATCCTTTATATCTAATATGGCCATAAACCCTTGGGGAAGCAAGTGAGGGAAAAGAGTTAAGATCAAAATCCTGAGGGTAGGAACCTGAAGGAAGAGGTTGAGAAGAGAGAGATCCAGAACTGGCCTCCAAGGACAGTCTTTTCTTGGGACCAGGAAAATCCTAAAGTAGAAGCCTCTTCCTTTCGCAGCCAGAGGAAAGTACAGTTGTGCACACTTACCGTAAATGTAGATGTTAAGAGTGTATTCACTGTTGCAATCATCACACTTGGGATATCCTGCCAGGGGTAGCCCTCAGTCGGCCCGAATACCAGAGGCTTAGTATTGCATCAGTTGCTGTCACTCCATGAGTGACATCAGTGGTATAAAATCAGGCAGCTAACAGCATCACATCAGTTTTTCTTGCCCCAACTTTCAGGAGCCCCCCCAAATAGCGAGCTAGGTTATGGTGGAAGAACACTACCAATAGAAAGTAAATACCAAAAATTCCCTGTAAGGAGAGAGGGAGGGAGAGAGAGACACAACGGGGATGGAGGGTGGGAAACTAGGACTGCAACAGTGAATACACTAACATCTATATTTATGGTAAGTGTACACAACTAGACTATGTTCTTTGTGTTTCACTGTTGTAGTCATCACAATTTGGTTGATTCCCAAAGCTAAAGAAAAGGGTGGAAGCAGTCAAGAAGACTAGGGGCTGGCTAGGATGCCCTGCAAGACTAAGGTGGCAAAGCCTGCCCTAGATTTGGAGAAGATAGGCAGGTGGTAATGCTTAAAGGTATGAACACAACTCCATGTTGCAGCCTCTAGGATGTCTCTGGTGGAGACCCCTCTGAGAAAAGCTGCAGAGGTGGAGGTTGCCCTGGTGGAATGCATCCTGACCCCCCCCCCTTTCAGGGGCGGTTTCCCATGCTGTTTATAGCAGAAATGGATGCAGTGTGGTATTCATTTAGAGAATGTTTGTGTGGACATGATCTTGCTCTCTGCCCCTGCTGCGAAGCTAACTAGCAATTGGTCAGTTTTTCTAAAATATTTAGTCCTACCCACACAGAATCTGAGCTGTCTGTGCACATCTAGAGTGCAGAATCCTTTCCCCCTTGTTTTTTGTGTTAGGGAAAAAGGTGGGCAAATGAATGGATTGGTTGAGAGCCGCACTGGACACCACTTTAGGCATGAAGGATGGGTTAGTCCTGAGGGAGACCCTGTCAGCATGGAAAATGATGAAGGGCCCAACAGCCATGAGTGCTTGTAGCTCTGAAACTCTTCGAGCTGAAGTGAAGGCCAAAAGCAAGGCTGTTTTCCAAGAGAAATTTTAACTCTGCTAAAGCTGCAGGTTCAAAGGGGGGTAGAGTGAGCTTTTCCAACACAAAGTTAAGATCCCAAGCAGGGGTAGGAGCTCTTCTGGGTGGCCTTGTTAGCCCCTCTTAGGAACTGTTTGATGAAAGGGTGTGAAAAAAAGAGGTGGCTCTGTGCTGAAATGAGCAGAGATGGCAAAGGCATGACTTTTAATAGAACAGAAGGATAGACCCCTGTGTAGTAGGTCTGCTAGGTAATCCAGGATGACAGGTAGGGAGGGCTGTGCTGTTTCAGCTCCCTTAGCCTGGATCCAGGTGCAAAACCTTTTCCATTTGTCAGCACAGGATTTTCTAGTGCTGGGGCGTCTGGCCTCGCATAGAACATCTAGGACTTGTTTGCTTAGGCTGGCAGCTTGAGGAGAGGTCAGGTAATAAGCCAGGCTGCAGGTTGAGGGTCTGCAATTGGGGATGCATGAATTCTCCATTCTTCTGGGTCAGGAGTGTTGGGATCTGAGGTACGTGCCATGGAGACAGGCTGATAGTCACCCACTGACCCAAAGAAAGCGGTTAAGGGACAATTTGTCAGGGCTGCAAGGATGGTGTCAGATTTTGAATTATTTTCATCTGAGTGTGCCCTTTTTTAGAGAGTATGTATTAAGAGGGACTACCCCATAGGCTTTGTGTGAGATATTGAGAGAAGTAATGGACAAGAGAAGATCAGGGTTCTATTCCCCCATTCTTGATGAAAATGGTCATGACTATAATTTAAGTACATGTAATTCAACTATTCTAGTAAATAGGGGGAGTACAGTTACTACTACGGATACCAATTTAAAATTGTCCTTTATAACCAGATTCTCTTTGGACTTTAAATCGATCCAGGAGATTCTAGCAAAAAATTGGAAGGTTTTGTTGGGAGATTAGATCTAGATCTGGTAAAAAAAAAAAAAAAAAAAAAAAAAAAAAACAGTTATAGTATGGAAATGAGGTCTGAACATCAAAAACTTGGTAGAAAAAGTTGGTAAACAACATGATTTAAACCATAGGTATCCATGTGGGAGATGCCATCATTGTAAATGCATCAATGTGGGTGAGCTTTTTGCTATCAATGGGTTTAATTTTAGAGTGAAGGGGCATTACAATTGTAATACTTCTGGCATTGTACATGGGGCATTGTGCCGGGCCTGTCCTGCTTTTTATATTGGCAAGACGGAGTGGATGTAGAAGCAACGTATTTATGAGCACAATTACAATATATGGGGGAAAAAAACTACCAATGCCCTATACAGACATTCTGGAAATCCCTGAACACCACTTTAAGTTAATTATAATTGAAAAAGTGCAAAAGAATACAAGAGGTGGTCCCTGGCAATTGTTCATGGAAAACCATTGAATTTTGCGCATGGATGAAGTGGGATTCCCAGGTTTAAATGAAAATGCATCTATAGGATGTGTGTTAAAAATGAAGGCAGAACTGAGATAGCATAGATTTATACATATAAATATGTGTTAATGGACTTATACACATTTACATGTTTAGTTGGTTTTAAAATGTGCTTTTTCACATTCATATTTATGCATTTTTATAAATATATTTTTTTTTTCTGGGGAATATACTAAAGGTTACATGTGTTACCTGCTTTTACATTTTTATACATTGTTGCTTTAATTCATTAATTGGTGTTTCTCATGTGATAATGCAAATCAAATATATGTGCCCATTTGAATGTTGGCTTTTAGCTCATGAAGTTATGTATTTTATATAATGAAAGCACTTAGGTTTCTTTTATTTTGTAGTGCAATAAACTGTTGAACTACAGCTACAACCTTGCCTTGTGTGTGGTTAAAACGTTTGTGCTTTTCTGTGGAATCTAGTCTGCTTTTTAGGTAAGGATGGCTTCTGGCTGTGGGCTTGCCATGTAAATATTGTTTTCGAATGATGAAACAAATGGGAATGATGGAGCTCTCACAGCCCTTATTCAACAACCTTCTCAGAAAGTGGATTCCTTGGCTTTGGAAGTGCAGAGTTTTAGGAATAACCTTCCTAATAATCCTCTGCCTTCACTGTATTCTCATGCTTTGGCTGGCAGCAGTGGTGTACAAAACAACAGGGGCATTATTGTGGAGCAAGGACAAAGACATGTTAATCAAACTCCATGTACAGGGTTGTTAGAACAACTGGAGAGTATGGAATTCAGTAATTGGCTGCAACATGGCATTACATTTTCTCAAAATACAGCCAGTAATAACAAAAGAACATTTAAAGGTAGTCTGGATTTATTTCACTACCAGCTTCTCAAAATTCGTAAGTTACAGACTGAAAATGCACATCTGTGCGAGTGTAAACGCAAACAAGTGCCTAAAGGGCTTAGGCAGTGGAAATTTCCAACCGGACTTGTAAAAAAAACTCTCCGTTGCATCAACAATTGCTGTCACTGTTTCACCGGCACGGATGTGAGTATCTGGAGATCCTGGTTAAATTCAATCCCCGCACTATCTATGTTAACCAAAGAAACTAAAGATCTTGATGCAGCTATCACTCGTGATTTGTTGTTTGCACAAAACCAACTTAAATATCAACGTGTTTAACACTGATAATATTCAGAACATTAAACTGCGTAAAATCAATAAATTACAACGAGATGCTGATGACTATGTAAATAGGAGGGCATAACCTCAGCCACCAAACTCACAAGAATGGGGTCAACATTGGAGAACGTATATCACCAATGAGGATGGTGAATCCTTGAATATTCATGAGGATGCCAGTACCAGAAGTGACACCCCTTTACACCAAGGAGACCTGAGACGCTCGGAGCAGATCAAGGAGAGGGAGCACAACAACCAAAATCAACAGAATGGCCGGGAACCTAAGTAATTTTGGAGCCAGCGTGGATACCAGCAGAGGAATTCATCGAACCAACTGAGGGGTTGGAATCTGAACTAACAGCGGAACTGATAAGCTTGAGAGCAACAGTGGGTGATGATGGTGGACCTCGTATACTCATTAACAATCCAGGTGACTTTAAGGTCTTTAATTATAGCTCTCTGGACTATTCTGTTGAAATTGCACTTTTATTTGCAAGGGGACTTACTTTTGTTCCTGCTGTTCGTTCTAATCTTCCACAATTTTTTTTAGATCTCAAGTGGTTTACCAGGAAAATGAACCTTAACATTGTATTCAACAACAGTAATAGGGCTATTCAAAACGAAGAGAGACCTTCCAGTGTGTGCAACCCGCCCATGCATTCCATCCTCCACTCCTTTGAGCAAGTGTGTGAACTGGACTTCAGGTATTTAAATCTCCAGTCGTATACCATAAGAATTTAAAACCAGCTGAACTTGACATTTTGACTATGCTGGGACAAAACACAGTTGTGTACACTTACCATAAATGTAGATGTTACAGTGTATTCACTGTTCCAGTCATCACATTTGGGTTATCTGCTTGCAAAAGCCCTCAGTCGGCCTAACTATCAAAGTCTTGGGTCCTGCGTCGGTTGCTGTCTCATCTTCATTGACGTCAAGTAGTCAGGGGTATAAAGCATGCAGCTGACACCATTACATCAGTTTTTCTTGTCCCAGATGTAAGGTGCCCCCCTAATGGAAAGCAACTAAAATAATATATGTATATAGAACGGTTACACCTCCAACAAAAAAGCAAATACACCAAAAAGCTTTTAAGCATAGTAAAAGAAAGTAAAGGTATAGCCCAAAGAAGTCAGGGGGCTGGAGGGAGGGTAACCAGGACTTTAACAGTGAATACACTCGAACATCTACATTTATGGTAAGTGTACACAATTGTACTATGTTCTTCGTGTTTCACTGTTGCAGTCATCACATTTGGGTAGATTCCCAAAGCTAAGGAAGGGAGGAGGCATTTAAATAGCAGTAGGCCCAGCTATAAGGCCCTGCAAGACTGCAGTGGCAAAGCCAGCTCTAGATTTAGAGAAAACTGGTAAATGGTAATGCTTGGTGAAGTTATGTACAGAACAACAGGTAGCAGTTTCTAGGATGACCTGGTAGGTACACCTCTGAGAAAGGCTGTATAGGTAGATGCAGCCCTGGTTGAATGGGGTCTAATCCCCTGTGGGATAGGTTCTCCACGGTGCTTATAGCTTTGAAACAGCCTTCCCCTCTGCCCCTGCAGCAAATCCCACCAGCAGTTGTTCAGATTTCCTTTGAGGTTTAGTCCCAAGTAAAATTTACGTTGTCTGTGCACATCTAAAGAGTGCAGGATCCTTTCCCCTTTGTTCTGTGGATTAGAAAAAAAGGTTGGCAAATGAATGGACTGATTAGGAGCCACACTGGATACCACCTTGGGCATGAAGGAGAGATTGGTCCTGAGGGACACCTTGTCAGCATGAAAGATGATGAAAGGCTCCACTGCCATAAGGGCCTGTAGTTCAGATACCCTTCTTGCTGAAGTAATTGCTAAAAGGAAGGATATTTTCCAAGAAGGAGAATTTAACTCTGCACTTGCAGCTGTCTCAAAGGGAGGAAGTGTGAGTTTTTCCCAATACAAAGATGAGGTCCAGGCTGGAGTTGGGGCTCTCCTGGGTGGTCTTAAGTTTTTGGTCCCTCTGAGGAACTGCTTAAGCAGTGGATAAGAGAAAAGGGGTGGTTCTGTGTTCTAATGAGCGGAAATGGTGGAGATGTGAATTTTGATGGAGGAAAAAGAAAGGCCCTTGTGAAGCATCTCAGTTAAGTAATGAAAAATATGAAGTAAATTGAGCGCTGCTGTGCTCATCCCTTGAGTTTGGTTCCAAGCACAGAATCTTTTCCATTTTTAAGCATAAGATTTTCTAGTACCAGGCCTCCTTGCCTCCAAAATGACACCCAACACTTGTTTACTGAGAGATGGTAATGGAAAGATTAGGAAATTAGCCAGGCTCCAAGAGTCAGGGTTTGAAGCTGAGGGTGCAGAATCTGTCTCTCCTGCTGTGACAGCAGGGTAGGGGTCTGAGGTAGGTGCCATGGAGCCAGCAGTAACAAACTGCGCAAGAGGGGGTACCAGTGCTGGCGTGGCCAGTCTGGTGCAATCAGTACAGTCCTTGGTTTGTCCTGTTTGATCTTTATTAGTACTTTGGAAAGGAGAGGCAGAGGAGGAAAGGCATAAACTGACAGATTTTTCCAGCTGAAGGACAGAGCATCCATTTTCCAAGCTTGATTGTGGGGAGTCCTTGTGCAGAATTTGTCTAATTGGTAGTTCAGAGAGGAGGCAAACAGGTCTATATATGTGGGCTTCCCCATTTGTTTATCAACATGTTGAAAATCTTTGGTTCCAGTTTCCACTCGTGTGGGTCCATGAGATTTCTGCCAAGTTTGTCTGCCAGTGTATTTAATTTTCCTGGCAGGAACTGAGCCTGTAGCTGCACTTAGTGGCTCAAGGCTGTGTTCCACAGAGCCATGGCTAGCCTGCAGAGGGGGTAAGAATGGGTACCCCCCTGCTTGTTCATGTACCACATAACAGTGGTGTTGTCGGTCTTTACCATTAATTGTCCTGGAAAAATGTGGTCCTTGAAGGCTGTCACAGCATTCTGTACAGCTAACATTTC
Source organism: Protopterus annectens (assembly GCF_019279795.1). Lineage (NCBI taxonomy): Eukaryota > Metazoa > Chordata > Ceratodontiformes > Protopteridae > Protopterus > Protopterus annectens. Next base: position 3,654,154 of record NC_056733.1, on the reverse strand, counting down.
TTTTTGAGTGATATGCAGGTGCATTTGACTTGGGTTCCACTTGCCCTGAATACACTTCCCTGTCAGGTGAGAACCCATGCATAGTCTGATGCATCTGTTAGGGTTTGGGCAGCATGGGGTAGAGTGAATAGTAGTCCCTTGGTTAGGTGGCAGTCCTCTGCCCACCAAAGGAACTCTAACTGTAGGCAAGGTATGATAGGGATCATTGCTTCTAGATCATGAGAATGTTGACACCATAAGCTTTTTAGATACCACTGTAGTTTCCTCATATGCAGTCTTGCACATGGAATTGGTAGAATGCAGGAGGCCATGAACCCCAAGGCTTGCAGTATTTGCCTTGCAGAAACCAGGGTTTTTGTGTCCATTACTTTGAAGTAAGTTGTCAAATGAATTTCTCTCTCTGGCGTGAGGAAAGCCATTTGGGAAGTTGTGTTCAAGCTTTCTCCAAGGAATATAATTTGTTGACAGAGTACCAGATGTGATTTCTTTTCGTTTATGGTGTACCTCAGACAAGTTAGCACCTTTTGTACAAACGCCAGATGATTCAAAAGTATGTTCTGGCTTTCTGCCTGAATTAGGCAATCGTCCAGGTATGGGTATATCTGAATATTTCTTTGCCTGCAAAATACAATGACTGGAGCTAGGCACTTTGTGAATACCCTGGGCGCAGTAGATAAGTCAAAGGGCAGTGCAGAGAACTGATAGTGCATATAGCCTGCTTTGAACAATAGGCATCTTCTGCAAGACTCCCTGATTGGGATGTGCAGGTAGGCTTCTTTTAAATCCAGTGTTGCCAACCAGGCATCTTTCCCTAGCATAGGAAGTAACTGAAGAGTTAGCATCTTGAATTTTGGAATCACCAAAAAGGTGTTTAATATGGAAAGGTCCAGTATAAGACACCCAAGAGTTGTCTTTTTTTGGGTGCCAGGAAAAGTCTTGAGTAGAATCTTTGTCCCTTTTCCTCTTCTGGTACAGTTTGAATTAAGAGAGAGTACTTGCTTTTGAGCCTCCGCCCACTGATTTGGGGGTAGATCTGGCCAACAATTTGGGGTTGGTAACGTGTGGAAGTGAAAATTGCATCCTTGGGAGACTGTATTTAACACCCATTTGTCCTGGGTAATGAGTTCCCAGTTTTTTGCCTGCAGAGCAATCTTTCCCCCTAAAGGAGCAGTCAGTTGAGAAGTGCTTGGAAGTTTTAAAGTTAAGTCATTGAGACAGTTTACCATAAAAGGAGTCTTACTACTCCCTGATTTGGAAGTGGGGGCCCCCCACTGTTTAGTCCTGTCCGTACCCTGGGACTGAAGCCTGGGTGTTCTGCTGGTTCTGGGTTTGGACTTTGAAGGCCTAGAAGAGGCAGGAAAAGACCAATTCTAAGACGGCCACTGCCTACTACATCTTGGAGGTTGTACTTGTAGGAAATCTTTAACAGTTTGCATATATTAAGCTTTATCCTCCATCTTTTTAAGAACTTCTTCTGCTTTGTTGCCAAACAGGAGGTCCTGATTTAAGGGAGCATCCAGCAATTTAGCTTTAAAATGATCTGGCAAAGATTGCTCCTTAAGCCAGGCCTGCCTTCTAAATATAGACCCAGTGACAGCAGCCCTGCAAGATGCCTCTAGTGAATCAAAACCACATTGCAAATTATGCTTTCCAACCTGTTCAGCAGAATGCATTAAATCCTGTAAATCCTTATTTTCAGCACAGTCAAGAATCAACATCATTTTCTGTTTAAGCAATCCAATGATATGCTGCTGACACTTTAACATATGAAACTGGCAATTTAAGGCCCTAATGGCCAACGTTGCAGAAGTGTATACTTTCTTACCCCATCTTATCAGTACCCTGGAGTCTCTATCAGAGGGGGTAGGATGTTTGGCAGTAGTAGCCCTGATGCCCTTGGGTCCACGTGAAAAGGTCTCAGGATCAGCAGTGGGATTTCTTTAGAAAGGAACTTGTGAGAGTCAAGAACCCTGTAATATCTATCATGCTTTCTGGGAACAGGAGATAGAGAGTCAGGGGCCAAGCTAGATTCAAAAAAGGCATCATCAATAATGTCTAGTACAGGAGGAATAGCTAAAGGCCTGTGCTGAGGCAGGAGTAAGAAATCCCTAAGCCTCTTTCTAGAATCAGAGTAATCCTGGCTTTCCCAGTGAAAGTACTCCCTAAGAGTATGCAGGATTTCAATAAAAGAAAAATCCTCGGGGGGGGGGGGCAGAGGGAATAGAGCCCTCTGCATAAATCCTCATGGGTAGATAAGGGTAAATCCTGGTCATCAGAGGAAACAGAAATTTCAGAATCCTGGTCAGAAGTATCATAAGCAAATTCAGTCCTAGGCCTCTTAGAGGGGGAAGGCTGGCTTCCCCTGATTAAAGTAACAAGGTCTTCAGCCATTCTTATCGGTTTTTCAGGCATAGAGGCCTGGCCATCCGGTCTGGGCATCGGTTTTCTAGGCAAACTTCGAGTTTTAGGTCTTGAAGAGGAAGATGGCATTGGTTTAATATGCAAGTCAGTAGGCCTAAATACATCCTCAGAAGCCGGTAACTGCACAGCAGCTCCGGACCCATCCAAGCTATAGACATCCACAGGTTCCACAGTTGAAGCATCTCGCGGCATACCGGACTCCGAATGGGTCTCCGTAGAGGCCTGCGAATCTCAAGTAGCAGGTATCAGGGGTTGCGAAAGCACCTCACTGAGTACCGGTGAACTGGCAACTGGCTTAGAAGCATCGTCGGCAGCTTTAGACCTAGGCGGCCTGTCTCTGTCTTTATCTATGTGTTTTTTTCGGGATGTCGGTAGTTGGATGGCTTACCGAACACATCTGGATAACTGAACAGAGTACCAAAATATTTAGAAGCGTAAATACACAGACTACAAATAGTTCTTTGCTTAAATAAGGCACAAAACCGATAGCGAGGTATGTCGTGGTCAGGGCCTAGGCAAGCAATACAGTATGAATGAAAATCTTTGAGAGGTATTTGCTTTCCACAAGACATACAATTATTGACTTTTACTGACATCGGTTTAGACCAAAAAAAAGTTTCCCCAACGGGGTACTTGGCTTTAGTTGAAGACTTCAGTTCTGAAACTCGAAAACGAAAATTTCAGGAGTCGGCCAACCGGTACTTGCGAACTGCTTCTGCTTCGGGCATCGCACAGCAAGAAAGACTGATGTAATTCCAGAGCCATGTTCCAAAGAGACATGGCCAGCCTGCATAGGGGGTATGAATAGGTTCCTCCCTGTTTGTTTATGTACCACATTACTGTGGTGTTGTCTGTCCTTATCGATAGTTGACCTGGATGCAGAAGGTCTTTGAAAGCTATAATAGCATTAATTACTGCTAGCATTTCCTTTTGATTGGACTCCTCTGCATCAGAATCTTCAAGAGGGGAGTATGAATGTTCCTGGTCATCAGAATGCTCTGAAATAATGGAGGCCTGGTCCGAGGAGGGGGATTCTTCCTCCACTCTGGGCCTTTTGTCCGGGGGGGGGGGGGGGCAGAGGGAATAGAGCCCTCTGCATAAATCCTCATGGGTAGATAAGGGTAAATCCTGGTCATCAGAGGAAACAGAAATTTCAGAATCCTGGTCAGAAGTATCATAAGCAAATTCAGTCCTAGGCCTCTTAGAGGGGGAAGGCTGGCTTCCCCTGATTAAAGTAACAAGGTCTTCAGCCATTCTTATCGGTTTTTCAGGCATAGAGGCCTGGCCATGCGGTCTGGGCATCGGTTTTCTAGGCAAACTTCGAGTTTTAGGTCTTGAAGAGGAAGATGGCATTGGTTTAATATGCAAGTCAGTAGGCCTAAATACATCCTCAGAAGCCGGTAACTGCACAGCAGCTCCGGACCCATCCAAGCTATAGACATCCACAGGTTCCACAGTTGAAGCATCTCGCGGCATACCGGACTCCGAATGGGTCTCCGTAGAGGCCTGCGAATCTCAAGTAGCAGGTATCAGGGGTTGCGAAAGCACCTCACTGAGTACCGGTGAACTGGCAACTGGCTTAGAAGCATCGTCGGCAGCTTTAGACCTAGGCGGCCTGTCTCTGTCTTTATCTATGCGTTTTTTTCGGGATGTCGGTAGTTGGATGGCTTACCGAACACATCTGGATAACTGAACAGAGTACCAAAATATTTAGAAGCGTAAATACACAGACTACAAATAGTTCTTTGCTTAAATAAGGCACAAAACCGATAGCGAGGTATGTCGTGGTCAGGGCCTAGGCAAGCAATACAGTATGAATGAAAATCTTTGAGAGGTATTTGCTTTCCACAAGACATACAATTATTGACTTTTACTGACATCGGTTTAGACCAAAAAAAAGTTTCCCCAACGGGGTACTTGGCTTTAGTTGAAGACTTCAGTTCTGAAACTCGAAAACGAAAATTTCAGGAGTCGGCCAACCGGTACTTGCGAACTGCTTCTGCTTCGGGCATCGCACAGCAAGAAAGACTGATGTAATGGTGTCGGCTGCATGCTTTATACTCCTGCCTACCTGATCTCATGGAAGATGAGACCGCAACCGACGCAGGACCCAAGAAAGATAACCAGGCCGACTGAAGGCTACTGCAAGCAGATAACCCAAATGTGATGACTGCAACAGTGAAACACGAAGAACATCAAAAGGTTAGAATTGGCAACATGACAAAGATGGGAGGGTGTTGTAATAAGGGACATGGAAAACTATATCCAATGTATGTATAACATTCTTTTCAGTACCACTTACTGCCAAGTGTCTAGGAATGAAGTTAACATTGCCTATCATAGGATTAACACACAATTAACTGACATGGTTATGGAAGGTCGCATCTCACTTGTTGAATTTAAATATTTAAAACTGAATGCCCCAGTAATTCCAACTATATTTGGTCTCCGTAAACTGCACAAACAAATTATAGATCCACCATTTCGCCCCATTGTAGACACCATTAACTCTATTACCTCCCCTATTGCTAAATTTTTAGATACCAAACTTAAATTGTTAAGAACGGAGAAACATCTCTGTTGACTCTTGGGACTTTCTTGCTAAATGTAGTGAGGTACAGTTCAACAGTTTTTCTTTTTAGTCTAGATGTAAAAGGTTTATTTACTGTAATATAGCATAAGGTCGGCTTAGACTGGTTTGGTGAATTTTTATTTAGTAAAAGGACTGACCAAAATTCCATTAACACATGTTGAAATGATGGGAATGGTCTTATGGAATAATTATATTTAGTTAAGCAGTCTTTCTGTCAGCAGACCAGGGTTGCAATGGGAGCGGCTTGTGGACCTCTTTATGCGAACATGGTTGTGTGTGAGCGGAGATTTCTCTCTGAACACTCAGGGTTCCAAAATTGTATCCTATACTTGAGATACCTGGACGACCCCCTTTTTTATTTTGAATGGAAACAGAGAAAGTATTGGCATTTTCTTAGACTTTATTAATAATAAAACAGACTTTAATAATAAAACAGACTTTCTACATTTCTCTCAATATTGGCGAGGAGAGTATTGGCTATCATGATGTCAAACTTGAGAAGGATGTGATAAAAAGGGAGACTTGTTTCTACCATATATAGGAAGCCTACCTATTCTAATGCCTCCTTCATTTTGATAGTAGTCACCCATTGTCCCAAAAGAAAGAGGTTGTTAGGGACAATTTGTCAGGGCTGCAAGGATGGTGTTGGATTTTGATTTATTTTCATCTGAGTATGCCCTTTTAGAGAGTATGTTTATTAAGATGGACTACCCTTTATGAAAGATATTAAAAGAGAGGTAATGGACAAGAGAAGATCTGGGTTCTATTCACCCATTCTTGATGAAAATGGTCATGACTATAATGTAAGTCCATATAATTCAACTATTCTAGTAAATAGGGAGAGTACAGTTACTACTACTGATACCAATTTCAAATTGCCCTTTATAACCAGATTCTCTGTGGACTTCAAATTGATCCAGGAGATTCTGGCAAAAAAACTGGAAGGTTTTGTTGGGAGATGGGGAGATTAGATCTAGAATTAGTAAACCAGTTATAGTATGGAAAAGATGTTTGAACATCAAAAACTTGGTAGAATAAGTTGGCAAACAACATGATGATTTAAAACATAGGTACATGTATCCATGTGGGAGATGCCATCATTGTAAATGCATCAATGTGGGTGAGCTTTTTGCTATCAATGGGTTTCATTTTAGAGTGAAGAGGCATTACAATTGTAATAGTTCTGGAACTGTATATGGGGCATTGTGCCAAGCCTGTCCTGCTTTTTATATTGGCAAGATGGAGTGGATGTTGAAGCAACATATTTATGAGCACAACTACGACATAAAGGGGAAAAATACTACCAATGCCCTATATAGACATTCTGGAATTCCCTAAACACTACTTTAAGTTCATTATAATTCAACAAGTGCAAAAGAATACAAGAGGTGGTCCGTGACAATTGTTCTTGGAGAACCATGAGCTGTATTGGATTTTGTGCCTGGATGCAGTGGGGTTCCCAGGTTTAAATGAAATTGAATCTTTAGGATGTGTTTTAAAAATGAAGGCATAACTGAGATAGCATAGACTTATACATGTGTTAAATGGACTTATACACACATTTACATTTTTAGTTGGTTTTAAAATGTGCTTTTTCACATTTATATTTATACATTATTTTTATAAATATATATTTTTTTCTGGGTAATCTACTAATGGTTGTGTGTTTTTAACAATTTTTATACATTTTTATACATTGTTGCATTAATTCATTAATTGGTGTTTGCCATGTGATAATGCAAGTCATACAAATGTGCCCATTTGAATGTTAGCTTTTATCTGATAAAGTTACGCATTTTATATAACGAAAGCGCTTATGTTTCTTTTATTTTGTGGTGCAATAAAACTGTTGGTGAACCACAGTTCCAACCTTACCTTGTGTGTGGTTAAAAGGTTTCTGCTTAAGTTGTCTGCCTGAGAGTTTAGGGAGCCTGGCAGGAATTCTGCTAGCAGGTGTATTTGCATGGCTGAGGCCATGTGCCAAGGTGAGCCTGCAGACAGGATAAGAGCAAGCCCCCCCCCCTGCTTCTTATAGTACATCACTATGGTGTTGTCTGTTTTGATCAGTAGAGGCAACGGGGAGAGTAGGGGTCTGAAAGCTGTCAGGGCATGCTGAACAGCTAGCATCTCTTTTTGGCTGATGTGCTGCATTTGATTTGGGCTCCAATGGCACTGAAAGCACCTTCCGCCCAGGTGTGCACCCCAGGCATAGCCTGATGCATCTGTGGTGAGGGTCTGGGCAGCATGCAGTTGTGAGAAGGGAGGTCCCTTGTTCTGGCTGCATGCTGTTTTCATTGATAGTATACTCCAGGGAGGTCAGGAGGTCCTTTACAAAGGTAAGGTGCTGTAACAGCTTTTCCTGACTGTCTGCCTAAACCAGTCAATCTTCTAAGTAGGGGTACATCTGAATATTTCTTTGTTTACAAAAAGCAATGGCTGGAGCCAGGCATTCTGTGAAAACTCTGGGAGCAGTGGAGAAGCCAAAAAGAAGCGCAGAGAAATGAAAGTACAGAGATCCTGCCCCAAAACTTAGACATTTCCTGCAAGATTCCCTCACTGGGATGTGTAGGTAGGCCTCTTTTAGCTCTAGGGTGGCTAACCAATCATCTATGGAAAGCATAGGAAGAAGCTGCTGGAGAGTGAGCATTTTGAATTTTGGTATCACCAGAAAGGTGTTTAGAATGGATAGATTGAGGATTGGGTGCAAGGTGCCCTCTTTTCTGCATACCAGAAAAAGTCTGGAATAGAAACCTTGGTCTATCTGGTCTGCAGGAACATGCTGTACTGCTCTCATGGAGAGCAGGGGAAGGACTTGCTTTTTGGCCTCTGCCCACTGGTTTGAAGGAAGATCTGTGAACCCTTATGGAGATGGCAGAGTGTGGAAATAAAATTTGTATCCCTGGGACACTATGTTGAGTACCCATCGGTCATTGGTAATACAGGCCTAGTTTGCATGGAAGGAGAGTTTTCTTCCTCGCGGCACAAGCAGGTGGGCAGAGATAAGGGGTGGAGGTGTAAAGTCATTGTGGGTTATTACCATAAGGGGGTGGCTTAGCACTCCTGTTTTTGAAGAGGAGGAACTCCACCGCTTAGATCTCTGCATTCCCTGGAACGGCTGCCTGGGGGGGGGGGGGGGTCTGCTTCACCTGGTTCTGGGCTGAGCTGGTCTGGAGGGAGCCGGAAAGGACCAGTGCTTGGAGAGGCAATGACTATTGAACTTCGGAGGTTGGACCTGTAAAAAGTCTGTCAGCATAGATGTAGCTTTCTTCAATCTTTTTTAAGACCTCTTCTGCCTTGATGCCAAATAAACTATTTTTATTCAAAGATTCGTCCAATAATTTTGATTTGACATGGTCTAGCAAGGTCTGTTCCCTAAGCCAAGCATGCAGTCTAAGGACAGAACCAGTGACTGATGCCCTGCAAGATGCTTCTAGTGCGTCAAAGCCACATTGCAAGGTGTGCTTAGTAACTTGGCTTGCAGAATGCATAAGCTCTTGTAATTCTTTATTTTCTGCACAAGCAGGAAAGGAAGATATTTTTTGTCTGAGGAGTTCAATAGTATGCTGCTGATATTTCAGCAAGTACAACTGACAATTTAGTGCCCTAACAGCAAGAGTTGCAGAGGTGTATACTTTTTTACTCCATCTGTCTAATGCTCATGAATCCCTGTCTGACGGGGTAGGATTCTTAGCTGAGGTTGCTTTAATTCCTTTAGGTCCTTGGGAGATGACCTTTAGGTCAGCAGTAGGGGTTCTGAAAAGGAATTTGAGAGTCAGGGACTCTGCAGTACCTTGTCAGGTTTTCTGGAAGCAGGAGGAAGGGTGTCAGGAGTCAAACTGGATTCCATAAAAACATCATCCACAACATCCAGGACAGGAGGAACGGCTAAAGATCTGTGCTGTGGTAAATCTAAGAATTCCCTGAGTCTCTTTTTTTTGACTGAGGATAGTCCTGACATTCCCATTGGAAATGCTCCCTTAAAGTATGTAGGGTTTCACTAAATGAAAATTCCTCGGGGGGAGAGGCAGAAGGAATAAATTTCTCTGCATCAGAATTCTCATAAGCAGAGAGGGTTGGCATGTCTTCATATTCAGAAGTTCAGAGTCATCGGACTACAGTTCAGATAAAACTACAAAGGACATGTCTTTCTTTTGTAAGGGGTAGTCTGGCTTCACCTAATAAGCATAATAACGACTTCCGCCACTAAGCATTTGAGAATGAGGCATGGAAGTAGGTGCCTGTGCTTGGATCGTAGGTTTTTCGGGCGTAGTTCATACCCTGAGCCTTAGAAACTCCGTAGTTTTAGAAAGAACTGAAGACGCAAAAGTAGTCGGTTTGTGTTGAGTATCGGTAGTGCAAAGAACTTCCTCCGAAGCCGGTGCCTGCTCAATGGTTCCAGACCCATCCAAGGTAGAGAAATCCGCAGGATTCTGAGTCGAAAAAAGTCTCACAGCATACTAAACGCAGAAAGGGTCTCAGTAGCGGCCTGCAAATACACAGAAGCGGGTATCAGGGGCTGCAAAAGCACCTCACTGAGGACCGGAGAACTGACTACTAGCTCAACGGAAGCATCATCGGCAGTTTTGGACCTGCGCAGTCTCTCTATCTTTATCCGTACGTTTTTTCAGAAGATCAGTAGTCATATGGCTTACTGAAGCCATATCGGAATTCGAGGACTTATTCTGCTTCGGGCTCCTCGGCAAGAATAACTGATGTAATGGTGTCGACTGCCTGATTTTATACCACTAACGACATGATGTCAGTCCTGGAGTGACAGCAACTGACGCAGAAATACTAAGCATCCGGTATTAAAGGCCAACTAAGGGCAAGATAAACCAAGTGTGACGACTGCAACAGTGAAACACGAAGAACATCGGGTTCGATGGTGCCTTGAGCCAGAAGTGTTTGTAATAATGGCTGTAATAGGCAAAACTGTTGTTTTGGAGGTTGTGGGATACCCTTTCGCTTTGGGGGCATATGCCAGGTCATATAATACCCATTTTGAATGATTGAAAAGACCTATTTGTCTGAGGTGATGGATGTCCACACACGGAGACAGTGGGAGAGACGTACCAACAGGAGAAGAGGAGGAGGAGGATCAAAAGTTGGCAGATAGTCAGATGCTAACTGCCCTGTCTTGAAAGCCGGCCTCTGGCTACAGATGGGGGTAGCTCTAGCAGGAGGGGTTTGCTTTCTAGTCAGTTTTCTAGGCCTTGTGGGAAGCAGGGAGAAAATGTTTTCTAACTGTTTTAGCCGGGTAGTGTCTTTGGAATGGGGAAGACTAGCAGGTGCTTTAAATCCTGCATTTCTTTACTTCAGCTGTAGTGACTGTCACCAAACAACACTGTGTTGTGCAGGGGAGCAAGCTTTGCCCCAAGTCATCTGAAAGTGGATGGAGGAGTATCCAGGAATATCTTAAGGCAGATGCTGCTGACCTTGCCAAGGCTTCAGCAGCATCATAACTGCACTTTACAGACTGCCTGGAAACCTGGGAGGTGACAGCCAGAAGGGAAGACAGTGGAGCTTTGGCAGCACAATCAGGTTAATCTGTCAATTCCTTGGAAGCCATCTCCAGGCGAGATGAGGCATATTTAGCCATGCGTGTATGGTAGTTAGTAGCCCTGAAAGCCACAGTAGCAGAGGTGTAAATTTTCTTACACAGGCAGTCCATGGTTTTGTGGCCTTTGTCAGCAGGGAGGATGGTGGTGGGTAAGTGTTTTGATGCCTTATGTGTGGAGATGGTGGCAGGGCCTGCTGGAGGACACAACCAGATACTCGTCAGTTTCAGGGACTTCATAAAATCTATCCAGTCTGCATGGAGCCAGGAGTTGCGAGTCAGGGTTCAAGGATGCTGAAGAGAAGGCATCCAAGGAAGTCAGTCATAATCGAAGGAACAGCAGATGGGCTTGGGGAATCCATCTGAATGAGATCATATATTTTTTGAACCTCAGTCATTTCAGGGGATTCCCACTTAAAATGGTCTTTCATCTCGGTAATGGTTTCCCCAAAGGTCAAATTCTCAGCTGGGAAGTCAGGGTCAACAGATACTTTCTCTGGGGAACGAGTATGGCAAGGGAGTAGAAAGCTGAGCGGCGTAAGAAAGTGATTCTTCGGATGAGGAATAAGATAGCTCTTGCTCTTCCAAAATGGAAGAGTCTGTAGTTTGAGGCCCTGGACTCAGAAAACAAGTAGGGATGTTAGCAGTCCCTGTAGTGGTAGGCCGTAAGACCATAAAGGCATTAAATAAACTATGGCTGAAAGCCGGTCAGTCAGGCATGCTTTCAGTAGGAGTAGAGATACAATTCCTTTTTTACTGCTTTTCTTTGAGGCCTGGCGGGCATCTGAGGGGAGGAAGGTCTGGAATCAGGCAACTGTAAGGAAAAAGAAGGGTCTGATAGACCTACCAGTATCACTGCCCCTGACCCCTGGCATCGGAACAGATGTCATAAAAACCTCTACGGACATGCCCTCCTCGTGGGATTGTGCAGCCTCTGTGGAGGTGCCTGCAATGCCTGAGAAAGAAGAGCCCAATTCCTCTACCAATTAAACAGACGTTGTCCACAGGCTGAGGGTTGGTTCGAGGAAGCGCAGCAGTAGTGGCAGGCCTGATGGTCTTGGCCTTCTTTTTTGGTGGTTCAGAAGGCACATCAGCAGAACTCTCCATCCCTAAAGGCTATCTCGTTTAATCTTTGCTTCTCTAGATACAGGTTAAGTGGGTGCAGACACAGCCCCATAAGGTTTTGGGAACCAATGCCTGACGAATGGAGCAGGCCTTATAGTCGTGTGGCCATTCCAAATAAGAGCGAGACTGATCGTGGGCATCTCTGTGAGGTATCAGACGGCCGCAATTACACTTGCCCTTTCTGGATGACATGAACAGGCACTAAATTAAAGAAAATGACTGAAAGGTTTCACATCGGGAGACTTATCTGATTTCTCAAAATCAGATGGCCATGAAGGCAATAACACCCGGCATTCAACTAGCGGCTGAAAAGTTCTGAGGGTTGGTGCGTACAGACGTCACTTTTATGGCCCATGTTCCACTAGCCACATCAGACATTCCATACACCACACAATGACTGAAAACCTTTGCACACTGGCCAGACGTTCGGGTAACAAGAGGAGAAAACCCATATGTTGAATGCTGCAACATGGAAATAGGACATGTGGAAAGTCCAGTCGTGTACACTTACCAGAAACGTAGATGTTCCGAGTGTATACACTTTTGCAGTCATTACATTTGGGTTATCTGCTTGCAGGTAGCCCTCAGCCGTCCTGAATATCAGAGTCTTGGATTCCTGCGTTGGATGCTGTCCCTTCCTTCCATGACGTCAGATCATCAGGTGTATAAAACATGCAGCCAACGCCATTACATCAGTTTTTCTTGCGCCAGATTTCATGTGCCCCCTTAATGGGGAGCAATTATATGTTATGTTACACCTCAAACAAAAAGCAAATACACCAGAAAGCTCAAATACACCCAACAAGAAGGAAAGGTAGAGTCAAGAGAAGTCAGGAGGGTAACCAGATCTGCAACAGTGAATACACTCAAACATCAACATTTATATAAGAATACACAAAGTACAGTTTTGTACCTACCATAAATGCAGATGTTTGAGTGCTAATACAGCTGCAGTCATAACAGATGGGTTTTCCTGCCGTCAGGTAGGTCCTCGGTCGGCCGAATTCCAAAGTCTAGGTCCGGCGTCGGTTGTCGCTTCCTCCCTGACGTCAGTGCGACAGGGGTATAAAAGATCCAGCCGACGCCATTTTCTTCAGTTTTTCTTGCCCCAGATGTCAGGTGCCCCCAGAAGGAAGGCAATACATAAAATTATGTAATAATGCAATGCAATATAATCAAAAAACAGTAGTTGCAAGCAAATACACCATAAAAGAATACCCCTAGAGGGGAAGGAGGGAGGGAAACCTGGACTGCAGCTGTATTAGCACTCTAACATCTACATTTATGGTAGGTACAAAACTGTACTACGTTCATCGTGCATACAGCTCCAGTCATAACAGATGGCTAGAATCCCAAAGCTAAAAAAGGGGTGGTAGGCACTAGGTGGAACTAGGAGGAGCCAGGATGCCCTGCAAGACTGCAGTGGCAAAGCCTGCGCTAGATTTGGAGTATAATGGTACGTGATAGTGCTTGGAGAAGGTATGTACGGAACTCCAAGTGGCTGCTTCCAAAATATCTTTGGTAGGAACCCCCCTAAGGAAAGCTGCAGAGGTAGCTGTGGCCCTTATGGAGTGAGATCTGATGCCTGCAGGTACAGATTTACCATGAAAAGAGTAACAAAAGCGTATGCAGTGGGCTATCCACTTTGAGACTGTCTGTTTGGAAATAGGCTTCCCTTGAGCTCCTGCAGCATAGGACACAAAGAGTTGCTCTGATATTCTGAAAGGCTTTGTTCTGTCCAAATAACGCAGCTGTCTGTGAATGTCCAAGGAATGTAGTAGTCTTTCCCCTTTGTTTTGAGGATTAGGGTAGAAGGTAGGTAAGTGGATAGCCTGATTCAAGGCTACCCTGGATACTACCTTTGGCATAAAGGACGGAAGGTAACTCTGTCCTGATGGAAAATGATGAAAGGCTGCACAGCCATGAGGGCTTGTAGTTCCGAAACCCTACGAGCTGAAGTGATTGCCAGGAGGAAGGCTGTTTTCCAAGACAAGTATTGCAGTTGTGTTGAAGCAGCTGGCTCAAAAGGAGGCAAGGTCAATTTTTCTAGTATGAAATTGAGGTCCCAAGCAGGTACTGGTTGTTTCCTTGGGGGTGTTATATTCTCAGCCCCTCTGAGGAACTGTCTTAAGAGGGGGTGAGAGAAAAAAGGAGGATCAGTGTTGTATTCTGCAGAAATGGCTGAGGCATGGATTTTGATGGAGGAGAATGAAAGTCCATTGCTTAGCATCTCAGCTAGGTACCGTAATATTTGGGATAAATGAAGTATTCCAGGATTCTGACCCTTTCTCATTCCAGGCACAAAACCGTTTCCATTTAGCAGAGTAGGCTTTTCTTGTGGAAGGTCTTCTGGCCTCCAAAATGACATCCTGCATCTCCTTGGAGAGTAGGGCCTGTTGTGAATTTAAGGAATCTTCCATGCGGCTAGACTGAGTGTTTTCAGCTGACTGTGGAGAGTTTTGAAGTTGTGCTGAGTCAGTAGAAGAGGCATTAGAGGTAGGATCCATGGTAGGGAATGCGTCAGGCTTTTCAGGAGTGGGTACCAGTGTTGTCTTGGCCAGTCTGGAGCAATGAGAATCATCTTTGGTCCATCTGCTCTGGTTTTTAATAGAACTTTGGGCAGCAGAGGGAGAGATGGAAAGGCATAAACTGTCATTGTTGCCCAACTGAAGGAGAGTGCGTCCACCTTCCAGGCCTGTGGATGAAAGGTCCTTGAGCAGAATTTTGCCAATTGGTGATTTCTGTGGGAGGCAAAGAGATCTAGGTCTGGCCTTCCCCATGCTTGAGTTATCTTTGTGAAAACTTGAGGATGCAACTTCCATTCGTGTGGATCTGTCATATTTCTGCTTAGGTTGTCTGCCAGTGTGTTTTCCTTGCCTGGCAGGTACTGTACTTGAAGCTCAAAATGTAATTCTAGAGCATTGTTCCAAAGAGACATGGCTTGCCTGCATAGGGGGTATGAATGGGTACCTCCCTGTTTGTTTATGTACCACATTACTGTGGTGTTGTCCGTCCTTATCAATAGCTGGCCTGGATGCAGTAGGTCTTTGAAAGCTATAATAGCATTTATTACTGCTAGCATTTCTTTCTGATTGATGTGTAGGTGCTTTTCTCTTTGGGACCATTTGCCCTAAATGCACCGATCTGTCATGTGCACCCCCCAGGCGTAGTCAGAGGAGTCTGTTGTGATGATTTGATTTGCTTGAGGCTTGCAGAATGGGAGACCTGTGTTTCTTTGGCATGCTTGAGCCCACCACAGAAATTCCTTTTGAAGACATGGAATTAGTGGTATTATTGTTTCCAAACTGTGGCTGTGTTGAGACCATAGGTTTTTTTAGGTACCACTGAAGTTTCCTCATATGCAGCTTTGCACATGGGATTAGTAGGATGCAAGATGCCATGAATCCCAGAGCCTGCAGGATTTTCCTTGCAGTCAGCCTGGTGAAAGTTGCCAGTTTTCTGAAGTATTGAGTTAGTTGCCCTTGTTTCTCTGGCGTGAGTTAGGCCATCTGGGTGTTTGTATTCAAGCTGGCACCCAGGAAAATTAATGTTTGAGAGGGTATTAGCCTTGATTTCTTTTTGTTGACTGTGTATCCCAGAGAATTCAACAACATAATTACAAACGCCAGATGTTTCAAAAGTATGTGCTTGCTGTCCGCTTGGATCAGGCAGTCGTCCAGATATGGGTATATTTGTATCCCTTGAAGTCTACAGTAGGAGATTACTGATGCCAGGCATTTCGTGAACACTCTGGGCGCAGTAGATAAGCCAAAGGGCAATGCAGAGAATTGATAATGGGTTGAACCTGCAAGAAACCTGAGGTATCTTCTGCAATCCTGTCTGATTGGGACATGCAGGTATGCCTCCTTGAGGTCCAATGTTACCAGCCAAGACTCCTTGCCCAGCATGGGAAGAAGCTGCTGTAATGTGAGCATCTTGAATTTTGGCACGAGTAAAAAAGTGTTTAGGATGGATAGGTCCAAAATAGGTCTCCAGTCTTTTCCCTTCCTTGGTACCAGGAATAGTCTGGAATAAAAACCTTGACCCTGTTCTTGTACAGGTACCTCTTGAATAGCTTTCATGTCCATGAGATCTGAAATTTGTTTTTGTGCCTCTGCCCTTTCATTGTGTGGCAGGTTTGGCATGCCTTTCATTATTGGAAGGGTGTGAAAGTGAAATCTGTAGCCTCTGTCTATAATGTCCAGGATCCATTT
This sequence comes from Protopterus annectens, assembly GCF_019279795.1. Classification (NCBI taxonomy): domain Eukaryota; kingdom Metazoa; phylum Chordata; order Ceratodontiformes; family Protopteridae; genus Protopterus; species Protopterus annectens. Next base: position 3,638,244 of record NC_056733.1, on the reverse strand, counting down.
GTCTTTTGTGACAATATGCCAATTTTTCGAAAATAATGCCAGTTGTCCACCTAAAGGTGCTGCCATTTGAGCCTTGCTTGGCATGCAAAGGGGAAGTCACTGATTATGCTTTCTGAATGGCTGCGAACTATCCTCACCACCTCTTTGTGTGGGTGCTTGCCATTGTCTGCCTCTAAATGATCCTTTAGACTGTCCTCTGCCCCTCGGGTGCCTGAATCTACCTCTTTGGGGTCTGTCCGTGGCTGGAAAGGACCAATTTTTGGAAGGCAAATTTCTACTGAAATGTGGAGGTTGTACCTGTAGGAAATCTTTTACTGTTTGCATTGATTTTGCCTTCTCCTCCATTTTCTTTACTACCTCCTCAGATTTAACACCAAACAATACATCTTTTTGCAGAGGGGCATCTAGTAATTTAGCTTTGACATGATCTGGTAAGGTTTGCTCTTTGAGCCAGGCATGTCTACGTATGACATGATCCTGTAACAGCAGCTCTACATGAGGCCTCTAAAGCATCAAAACCACATTGCAAGGTATGTTTACCCACTTGTTCTGCACTATGTATCAAATCCTGCAACTCCTACAAGTATGGTTGTTCAGGTTGTGACATTTTGTTTCTCAACTGTGATAACAGAAATTGTTGGTACTTTAACATATGGAACTGACAGTTTAATGCCCTCATGGTTAAGGCGGCTGAGGTGTAAACCTTTTTCTCCCGCCTCTCTAAAGCTCTGGAATCTCTCCCTGAAGGTAATGGATTTTTAGCAGTGGAGGCCTTAATTCCCTTGGGACCTTGTGATATAGTTTCTGGGTCAGCCGCAAGGCTTTTGTATAGGAATTGGTGTGAGTCAGGAACCCGGTAATACCAGTCAGGCTTGACTAGAGCTGGAGGTAAAGAATCTGGGTTAAGGCAGGCCTCCGAATACACGTCATCTAGAATGTCTAAGACAGGAAGTATAGCCAGAGGCCTGTGCTGAGGGAGCAAGAGGAAATCAATAAGCCTTATCTTGGAGTCTGAGTACTCATGGCCTTCCCAGTGGAAGTGTTCCCTCAAGGTATGTAAGGTTTCCCCAAAAGAGTAATCCTCAGGGGGGGAGACAGAGGGAATGGACTCCTCTGCATCAGAATCATCAAAAGGGGAGTAAGAATGTTCCTGGTCTTCAGAATGTTCTGAAATAATGGAGGCCTGGTCCGAGGAGGGGGATTCTTACTCCACTCTGGGTCTTTTGTCGGGGGGAGTATAGTTTTGTACCTACCATAAATGTAGATGTCCGATAGATATGCAACTGCAGTCATAACATATGGGTTGTCCTGCCTCAGGCAGCCTCGGTCGGCCGAATTCCAAAGTCTGGGTCTGGCGTCGGCTGGTGTCGCCTCCTCTCCAACGTCACAACGGCTGGAGTATAAAGGCATCGGCCGACGCCATCTTCTTCAGTGTTTCTTGCCCCAGATCAGGTGCCCACTTAGGAAGGCTAAATTTGGTAAATGGATAAAAAATAATCCCAAGCATGCACAACAGTAATAAACAGATGCACCACAGGAGATACGCCCAGCTGAAGGGAAGAGGGGTAGGGACCCAAAAAGAAGGATACAGAGGGGTAGGAGGGTGGGAAAATCCGACTGCAGTTGCATATCTATCGGACATCTACATTTATGGTAGGTACAAAACTGTACTATGTCCTTCAAGAATGCAACTGCAGTCATAACATATGGGTTGAATACCATAGCCAAGCTGGGGGTGGATGGAATTATAAGGATGGTGTAGCTATAAATCCCCTGCAGGACTGCCGAAGCAAAGCCTGCTCGGGATCTGGAGTATAATGGCAGGTGGTAGTGCTTGGTAAATGTATGCATGGAGCTCCATGTAGCAGCCTCTAAAATGTCCTTTGTTGCCACTCCTCTTAGGAAAGCTGTGGAAGTGGCTATAGCTCTGGTGGAGTGTGGCCTAATATTGGCTGGCACACCTTTTCCATGGTAAGAATAGCAAAATCTGATGCAATGTCCAATCCATTTTGAAATTGTTTGTTTGGAGATTGCCTTTCCTTGTACTCCAGCAGCATAGGCTACAAACAGCTGGTCAGACTTTCTGGTGGCCTTAGTTCTGTCCAAGTAGTAGCGTAGTTGACTGTGTATGTCCAAAGTATGCAGTAGTTTTTCCCCCCTATTTTGAGGATTGGGAAAGAATGTAGGCAGATGAATAGCTTGATTTAGAGACACCCTGGAAATAACTTTTGGCATGAATGTAGGATTGGTTCTTAGGCAGACTCTGTCTTGATGAAAAATGAGGAAGGGGGGCACTGCCATGAGTGCCTGTATCTCCGAAACTCTTCTTGCAGAAGTGACTGCCAATAAGAAGGCCGTCTTCCATGAAAGAAATTGCATTTCTGAGGATGCTGCTGGCTCAAAGGGAGGAAGGGTTAGTTTTTCCAACACGTAGTTGAGGTCCCATGCAGGTACTGGCTGTTTTCTGGGAGGTTTGAGATTCTTTATCCCTCTTAAAAACTGTCTTAGCAGAGGATGAGAAAACACTGGAGGGTCACAGTTGTATTTTGCTGAGATTGCTGAGGCATGAATCTTTATTGAGGAGTATGAGAGTCCAGTAAGAAACAGTTCTGCCAAGTATTCCAATATCTGAGGAATACTCAGTAGTTCTGTGTCCTGACCCTTTTTGGCATTCCAGATGCTGAATCTTTTCCACTTGGCTGAATAGGTTTTTCTGATGGAAGGTCTGCGTGCTTCCAGCAAGATCTCTTGAACAGATTTGGAAAGAGAGTTAGGTGTTGAAGTCATGGAAGTCTACAGGCTGTCAGATGCAATGTTTTCAGGTCTTGATGTACAGTCCTGTAATTGTGTTGCGTTAGGAGCAGGGGCCATAGGGTCAGAGGCCATGGTTTGGTCCGAGTTATGGTCAATAGCAGTGGGTACCAGTGTTGCCTTGGCCAGTCTGGAGCTATCAAGATGCCTGTTGGTTGTTCTGCTTTTATTTTCAGTATCACCTTGGTCAGCAGAGGCAGAGGAGGGAATGCATACATTTTTAGAGAATTCCAGCTGAAGGAGAGAGCATCCGTTTTCCAAGCTAGAGGGTGGTGAGTCCTTGTGCAGAACTTTTCCAGGTGATGATTTAAGTGGGAAGCAAAAGATCTCGTCCGGTATTCCCCATGTCCTTGTCAGTTGAGAGAAAATGTGAGGGTGCAACATCCATTCGTGTGGATCCATGAAATTTCTGCTCAGATTGTCCGCCAGTACATTGTCCTTGCCTGGTACAAACTGGGATTGTAAGTGTATCTTCAGGCTCAGGGATTTTTCCCAGAGAAGCATTGTTAGTCTGCAGAGGGGATAAGAATGAGTGCCTCCCTGCTTGTTTATGTACCACATGACAGTGGTGTTGTCTGTCCTTATTAGCAAATGTCCTTCTTGTAGTGATTTTTCGAAAGTCTCGATGGCATGCATCACTGTAGTGATTTTTCGAAAGTCTCGATGGCATGTATCACTGCCAACATCTCCTTTTGGTTTATGTGAAGATGTCTTTCCTTTGGCGTCCAAAGACCTTGAATGCTTCTGCCCTCCATGTGCACCCCCCATCCATGGTCTGAGGCGTCTGTTGTGATCATTTGGCCTGCTTGAGGTCTGTTGAAAGACATGCCTTTGTTTAGTTGACTGGCTTGAGCCCACCATAGAAATTCCTTCTGCAGGCATGGAATAAGTGGGATTATGTCCTCTAGGCGGTTGCTGTGTTGAGACCATAAGTTTTTTAAATACCATTGCAGCTTTCTCATATGAAGTCTTGACAAAGGTATCAGAAGAATACAAGATGCCATGAAAAGTACAGTTTTGTACCTACCATAAATGTAGATGTCCGATAGGTATGCATCTGCAGTCCGAACATATGGGTTGTCCTGCCTCAGGCAGCCCTTGATCGGATTCCAAAGTCTGGGTCTGGCCTCGGCTGATGTCGCACTTCACCCGACGTCATAGCTGCTAGGGTATAAAGGCATCAGCCGACGCCATTTTCCTCAGTGTTTCTTGCCCCAGATGCCAGGTGCCCTCAAGGAAGGCTAAATTTGGATAAATGCAGATAATTCCAAACAGTAGCGAGCAAAAACTTTTAGTTATGTATATATACACAAACAAATACACCATAATAGATTCTTTGGCCCAGCTAGCTAAAAGAGGGAGTAAATACCTAGGAATACCACAGAGGAAGGAGGGTGGGTAATCCTGACTGCAGATGCATACCTACTCCAGACATCTACATTTATGGTAGGTACAAAACTGTACTATGTCCTTCAAGGATGCATCTGCAGTCCCTAACACTCTATGGGTAGAATACCATAGCCAAACTGGGAGGAGGAGGCACTAAGGTAATGATGGTGTAGTTAAGATCACTTGCAAAACACAGCAGTTGCAAAACCTGCTTGGGATCTGGAGTATAAAGGAAGATTATAATGCTTGGCAAATGTATGCACTGAGCTCCAAGTAGCAGCTTCTGGAAATGTCTTTGGTAGCCACTCCTCGTATAGGAAAGCTGCAGTTGTGGCTGTAGCTCTTGTGGAGTGAGGCCTGATATTTTCAGGAGTAGTCTTTCCATGAAAAGTGTGAGATCTAATGCAATTTCCTATCCATTTGAGATGGTCTGTTTTGAAATTGCTTTTCTTTGCACTCCTGTTGCATATGCTACCGAGAAGCTGGTCAGTTTTCTGCTGAGCATAGTTCTGTCAGATAGTAAGCGCGCCAATTGCCTGTGCACATCAAGGTGTGTAGTAGTCTATCCCCTGTTCTGTGGGTTGGGGAAGAATGTAGGTAAATGAATAGCCTGGTTCAATGATACCCTGGAGACCACCTTTGGCATAAAAGTAGGATTAGTTCTCAAGACACTCTATCCTGATGGAAGATAAGGAAAGCCTGGACTGCCATTAATGCCTGTAACTCAGATACCCTTCTTGCTGAAGTGATTGCTTTGCAGGAGATACAGTTTTCCTAAGTCTGCTGTTGCTGCTGTGGTTCAAAAGGGGGAAGTGTTAGTTTTTCCAGCACAAAGTTGAGATCCCATGCGAGGGGTAGGAATAGAAATTGGTTTCCTTGGAGGCTTCGTTTTGATTCCTCTCAAGAACAGCCTGAGTAGAGAGATGAGAAGACAGGAGGATCCATGTTGTACTCTGCTGAAATTGCTGATGCATGAATCTTAATGGAGGGAGTAGGACAGGTCATTGTGGAACAGTTCTGCCTAAGTATTCCAGGATGTGTGCTATGTTTACCAATGAGACATTTTCTCCCTTTGCTGCACTCCAAATGAGGAATCTTTTCCATTTGGCTGAATATGTTTTCCTTGTGGGGGTCTGTGAGCCTCCAGGATAATGTCCTTAACCCTCTAGAGACAAATCTGGTTGATTTTGTTTCATGCAATATTCCAAGCAGTTAGCTGCAGTGTTTTCAAAGTTTGGATGTAGGGTCTTGTAGTTGTTCTGTGTCATAAGTAATGGGCACTTAGAGGTACAGAGGCCATGGGCGTGCCAGAGACATGCTTCTCAGTAGCGGGTACTAATGTTGTCTTGGCCAGTCTGGAGCCTATCAGGATTACCTTTGGCTGCTCCTCTCTGATCTTCCAGTAGAACTTTGGCACATCAAAGGAAGAGGAGGAAATGCATATGCTGTCAGGTTTTCCAGCTAAAGGAGAGGGAGTCCACCCTCCAGGCAAGAGTGGGTGAGGTATACTCTTAGGCAGAACTTCTTCAATTGGTGATTGTGTGGGGGAGGCCGAACAGGTCTATCTCTGGCATTCCCCATTTCTTTGTTATGGTTTTGAAGATATCTGGATGCAGCATCCATTAAGTGAGCATCCGTGGTTGTTCTGCACCCAAGGTGTCTGCTAGTGAATTTTCTTTCCTGGTACAAATCCTGGCCTGCAGTTGAATGTTGAGATTCAGGGCCAAATTCACTGAGGCCATTGCCATCCGGCATAGGATATGAGTGTGTACCTCCTTGTTTGTTCAGATACCAGACCACCGACATGTTGTCTGTGTGGATGGCGATGATGCCCTGAGGAAGAAACTTGTGTAAGGCCTGCAGGGATAGAAGTACAGCCCTCATCTCCAACACGTTGATGTGGAGAAGAGCTTGTCTGGAAGCCAGGAGCCCTGAACTAGCCTGCCCAAACAATGCCCCCACCCTATCTGGGAGGCATCTGTCGTCAGGGTAACCACTGGAGGGAGAACAAAGGGTTTCCCTTGATCCAAGTTGGATGTCTGAAGCCACCAGCGGTCCCTTTTGCATATTTCCGTAATCATGATGTGATGATTGAGGGGAAGATCCTGAAAGGACCACTGAGTTGACAAGAGCCACTGAAGAATCCTCATGTGTAATCTTGCTAGAGGAACTAAAGAACTGTGGCAGACATTGAGCCTAAAACCTGTAGAACCATCCTGGCTGGGGCTTTGGATCTCGAGATCAGAGCTTGAACTTGGCCCTGTAAAGTTCGGATCCTTTCGGCAGGAAGAAAGACGCGCATCAATCTTGAGTCTATCTCTGCTCCTATAAACTTTATGCGCTGAGAGGGCAGCAAGACAGACTTTGACCAATTGAATGTAATCCCCAGGAAACACCCAGGAGATGGTGGCTTTGAGGTTGTCCATTAGTAGATGCCTGGTGGTGGCAGTCAGGAGCCAGTCGTCGAGATAGGGAAACACTTGGAATCCAAGACTTCTCAGGTGGGCCGTCACTACTGCCAAACACTTGGTGAACACCCTGGAGGCTCTGCTGAGACCAAAGGGCAGAGCAAATAATTGGTAATGACTGATTCCCAGGCTGCAGCGCTCATATCTTCTGTACGCCTGATGTATCGGTATGTGATAATAGGGCGTCCTTGAGGTCTATGGAGCACATCCAAACATCCTTCTCCAATAATGGGAGAATGGATTGTAACGTGACCATTCGAATTTGGATTTCGTGGATTGGTTCAGTGTGCTGAGATCAATATTGGCCTCAGGTCCCCTGTCTTTTGGCACTAAAAAGAACCTGGAGTAATTTCCTGATCCGATCTGGTCTGTGGGGACGGTTGGATGACTCCTTTTCTAGCAGCTTTAAAGCTTCTGCTGCTATTTCCCTTTGACTGGGTGGTGGGTCCGGGATTCTCTTGGACGGTGGGGGTGAGTATGTGAATGGGATGGTGTAACCTCCGCAATGATCGAAGAACCCATCTGTCCTGAGTGATTGACTCCCAGGCTTTTAGGTGCTTGGCAAAAGCGACACCCGACTGGCTCGAGCAGCACAGCCGGGCAATCCCTCATGACGTGTGGGAGGCTGAAGAGCCACGAAAGGACTCGCGGTCTCCAGAATTGCGGGGCCCTCTGCCGCCTCTGGGACGGTGTCTCCCTGAAAAATTTCCCGTCCTCTGCCTCTGGGCGGGAATCTTCCTGCTGTTGGGAGAAAAACTTGCAGATTTGGAACCACATTTTCCCCTCCTTTAGCCTTGGGGTAAGGCCGAAGGGAGTGGAATAACGGGCACATACGGCAGATAAAGTTTTTCCTCTTGCTCACAGCGGGTAAGGGTGTCTTTCACCTTGGGTCCAAACAATGAGGACCCATCAAAGGGAGCGTCGGCGAAGGAAGATTTGAAGGCCTCCAAACTGACACAAGCGGAGCCAGGCTTGTCTGAGAGCCACGCCTGTGCCTGCCGCTCTACCCGCCCCTTCGGCCGCATAGGAAATGAGCCTCATGGACGAGTTAGAAATTGGCGAAGGATAGCCAACTGAGAGCTAACCGACTGGGCTAGCTGCTCAGGTAGGTTACCCGAGAGGAATCTGACAACTCCTTGACCAGATCCCTCTGAAGCCTGGTAAAATGTGCCAAATAATTCAGAGACCTTAAGGTAAAGGCCGCTGAAGTCAGGGCTTCTGCACCTGTCCATACTCCTAGACTCCTTATTAGGAGGATGGACGGACGTTGAAGCCTCTGCCACGTCCTGTTGTGTAGCAGATGCCACCACCATGGCATCTACAGCCACGCCTTTAGTAAGGAACTCCTTCGGGGAGCAGACAAAATTTATTTGGACGAAGGGACTGGTTCCACGGTATCTGGATGTTCCCAGCCCTTGACAAACTAAATCCAGAAGCTCGTCGAAGGCGGAGACACCCAGGAGGCGGAGGGCTGAGCTCAAAGGCCTTGAGGAGCACTGACTCGTCCGCAGAGGGGGTTTGGATATCCAGCCGCCTCGTTGTTTGAGGATCTCTAAGATGTCTGCAAATGAGACATCATCCGAGGGCGACTGGGACCTCTGCATCATCCATATCAGTGTCTGATGTAATAGACTCGGGGGAGTCCACGTGCTTCCTCTTGCACGATCTCTTCCTTGGGGGTTCCTCTGAAGACAACTCCGAAGAACCCTCAGGAGGAGGGGAACCCCCACCGGGGGTAACCTCAGGCCTCGGGACTCCGCTGGCTACAGACAGGGGGACTGCCAAAGACCCAGTCTCCACGCCCAGGGAAGGTGCCGGTAAAGCCGGAGAGATGGCCGAAGAGGACTTGGCCAAGGCACTCCTCATGGCCCTGAAAGCCGGACCCCCAGAATCCTGGGAGTCTCCGGAGCCGTGATAGCCGACGTAAGTCCCGCAGCTGAAGCACCGAGGGGGAGGCTCGGAACCGAAAGCATAGGTCCCGAAACATCACCCCCGGGTCCAGCCGAAGAAGTCCGCGTACCAAACTCAGACCCGAAGGCCCGGGTTGGAGTAAGGGTCGGAGCCGACCCTGAGATCTCCACCGGCTCCAACAGCACCTGCTCCGACGGAGCCGAAGCAGTCGGAGGAGGAATGGCAATGGGGTGGGCCAAGGTCATCGGCTCGAAGCCAACTGGGTCGGAACGAAACAAATTTTGGAAGACTGGGGACTGGAACAGTCTTTGGAGCACCCTGTCTATATCAGAATCCGACATTCTCAAGACCGAGAGGAAACAGAACGGGTTAGAAGGCCTTCCATCGCCCAAAGGGCTAGGGGACGGCTCGAGGCGACTCGATGAGTATCGGCGCCGAGGAATACTCACACCAGATTCCATCGGTGCCGAGGTAGACCGGGCGCCGAGGAGGAAGTGTCTGAGGCGACCTTGTCGGCTCCGAGCAGCGGAGCCGAAGGTGACCGCCTCTCGATGCCCCAGCCATCGGCTCCGAAGCCAGAGGAGTCGATACTGGTGGCATCGAGGCAGACTGTTCGACCTCGGCTCCGAAGTCTTTGGAGCCAAGGAGAGGCCTGCCTAGGTCTCTTGGCAGTCGGATCCGGCGGACTGGTCGGAACCAAGCCCTTTCTTTTGGCTGGAGCAGGAGAGGATGCCAAGGCTTCTTCAAAGGAAGGTTTAACTAACCCCTTAAGAATCAATTTATTTTTCCTCTCCTGGAGGACCCTTGAGGAAAAAGCGTGACATACGCTGCATGACTCCTGCAAGTGCTTTGCCCCTAGACAATATACACAGAGCAAATGATCGTCTGATAGACATTTTGAAACCACATTTGAACATTTTTAAAGCCGAAGGCCTAGGAGTTTGAGACATGATGTTAAACAATTCTAGTACTTTTGACAGGAAAGTAAACAACTATCAATTTACTTATGATAAATTTAAGCTCACAGTTATAGCTTAACGCAAACACTTCCTGAAAATGACAGGGAACTCTAAACAACTAAGATTACTGAGACCCTGTGAAGTTTTAACAGGTTGACAGTCCGGGAAGGCCCTGATGGAGGGGGGCCGAAAACAAACTCAACCCAATCACATACAAAAAATTTTCAATCCAAACGTACACAAAGAAGCGATAGCCGTTAAAACAGCTTTTGTGACCAAAAAACAGCAAAAACTGACAGAAAAGTTAGTTAATAAAAACTACTCAGCCCAGCCAGCTCGAGACCACGTCTTCAAGGGGAAGGCAAGCGAGATCTGGGGGACTGGTAGTGGTGCATCCTGGGATATAGTAAGCTCAGCCAATAAGAGACTTGCTCTTTGGCATAAGCGTGCTGTCGGGAGCCGAGGGATCGGCTCGAACCCATCATTCAGAATGTAGGCGAGATAGGATCACATAACATCAAATATATATATATATATATATATATATATATATATATATATATATATATATATACACAAACAAATACACCATAATAGATTCCCCCAGCTAGCTAAAAGAGGGGTAAGTACCCTAGGAATACCACAGAGGGGAAGGAGGGTGGGTAATCCTGACTGCAGATGCATACCTATCGGACATCTACATTTATGGTAGGTACAAAACTGTACTATGTCCTTCAAGGATGCATCTGCAGTCCTAACATATGGGTAGAATACCATAGCCAAACTGGGGGAGGAGGCACTAAGGTAATGATGGTGTAGTTAAGATCACTTGCAAAACAGCAGTTGCAAAACCTGCTTGGGATCTGGAGTATAAAGGAAGATTATAATGCTTGGCAAATGTATGCACTGAGCTCCAAGTAGCAGCTTCTAAAATGTCTTTGGTAGCCACTCCTCGTAGGAAAGCTGCAGTTGTGGCTGTAGCTCTTGTGGAGTGAGGCCTGATATTTTCAGGAGTAGTCTTTCCATGAAAAGTGTAGCAGAATCTAATGCAATTTCCTATCCATTTTGAGATGGTCTGTTTTGAAATTGCTTTTCTTTGCACTCCTGTTGCATATGCTACCAGAAGCTGGTCAGTTTTTCTGCTGAGCATAGTTCTGTCCAGATAGTAGCACAATTGCCTGTGCACATCCAAGGTGTGTAGTAGTCTATCCCCCCTGTTCTGTGGGTTGGGGAAGAATGTAGGTAAATGAATAGCCTGGTTCAATGATACCCTGGAGACCACCTTTGGCATAAAAGTAGGATTAGTTCTCAGAGACACTCTATCCTGATGGAAGATAAGGAAAGCCTGGACTGCCATTAATGCCTGTAACTCAGATACCCTTCTTGCTGAAGTGATTGCTAGCAGGAATGCAGTTTTCCTAAGTCTGCTGTTGCTGCTGGTTCAAAAGGGGGAAGTGTTAGTTTTTCCAGCACAAAGTTGAGATCCCATGCGGGTAGAGGTGGTTTCCTTGGAGGCTTTACGTTTTTGATTCCTCTCAAGAACAGCCTGAGTAGAGGATGAGAGAAGACAGGAGGATCCATGTTGTACTCTGCTGAAATTGCTGATGCATGAATCTTAATGGAGGAGTAGGACAGGTCATTGTGGAACAGTTCTGCTAAGTATTCCAGGATGTGTGCTATGTTTACCAATGAGACATTTTCTCCCTTTGCTGCACTCCAAATGAGGAATCTTTTCCATTTGGCTGAATATGTTTTCCTTGTGGAGGGTCTGCGAGCCTCCAGGATAATGTCCTTAACCCTCTGAGACAAATCTGGTTGATTTTGTTTCATGCAATATTCCAAGCAGTTAGCTGCAGTGTTTTCAAGTTTGGATGTAGGGTCTTGTAGTTGTTCTGTGTCATAAGTAATGGGCATAGAGGTAGAGGCCATGAGCGTGCCCGAGACATGCTTCTCAGTAGCGGGTACCAATGTTGTCTTGGCCAGTCTGGAGCTATCAGGATTACCTTTGGCTGCTCCTCTCTGATCTTCAGTAGAACTTTGTACATCAAAGGAAGAGGAGGAAATGCATATGCTGTCAGGTTTTTCCAGCTAAAGGAGAGGGAGTCCACCCTCCAGGCAAGTGGGTGGTATACTCTTGAGCAGAATTTCTTCAATTGGTGATTGTGTGGGGAGGCGAACAGGTCTATCTCTGGCATTCCCCATTTCTTTGTTATGGTTTTGAAGATATCTGGATGCAGCATCCATTCGTGAGCATCCGTGGTTGTTCTGCTTAAGGTGTCTGCTAGTGAATTTTCTTTTCCTGGTACAAATCTGGCCTGCAGTTGAATGTTGAGATTCAGGGCCAAATTCCACAGGGCCATTGCCATCCAGCATAGAGGATATGAGTGTGTACCTCCCTGTTTGTTGATGTACCACATCACTGTGGTATTGTCCGTCCTTATCAGCAGGTGACCTTGTTGGAGGAATGGCCCGAATGCCTGGATTGCATGTTTCACTGCCAGCATCTCCTTGAGATTTATGTGTAGATTCAGCTGGGTTTTGGACCATAGGCCTTGTATACACCCGTCTTCCATGTGCGCCCCCCAGCCTAGGTCTGAGGCGTCCATGGTGATGGTCTGGCTTGGGTGCGGTTTGCGGAAAGGCGCTCCTCTGTTTATCTGACAGGCCTGAGCCCACCACAGGAATTCTTTTTTCAGGCATGGAATAATTGGAATCCGGGCTTCTAGACTGTGCTTGTGTTGAGACCATACATTCCTTAGGTACCATTGCAACTTCCTCATATGTAGCCTGGCATGTGGGATCAATATTATGCAGGATGCCATGTAACCCAGGGCTTGCAGGACTTTCCTTGCAGTAAGCTGAGTTTGTGTTAATGCCATAAAATAGACTGGTAGTTGCTTTTGTTTTTCCTCTGTGAGAAAAGCCATCTGAGTTGTTGTATCCAGTTCTGCACCCAAAAATGTTATCCTTTGGGATGGTACTAGCCTTGACTTTTGAATGTTGACTGTGTATCCCAAGGCTTGCAGCAGTTGTATGACATTGGCCAAATCCTTTGTTAATTTTGTCTTGTTGTCCGCTTGTATTAGGCAGTCGTCCAGGTACGGGTAAATTTGAATTCCCTGAAGCCTGCAATGTGCAATTACTGATGCCAGGCATTTCGTGAATACTCTGGGCGCAGTAGATAAGCAAAGGGCAATGCTGAGAATTGATAATGCTCTGATCCTGCAAGAAATCCGAGGTGTCTTCTGCAATCTGGTCGTATAGGGACATGCAGGTATGCCTCCTTGAGATCTAGAGTCACCAGCCAAGACTCCTTGCCCAACATGGGAAGAAGTTGCTGGAGGGTCAGCATTTTGAATTTTGGAACAATGAGGTATGTGTTCAGTGCGGACAAGTCGAGAATAGGCCTCCACTGATTTTCTTTTCTTGGTACAAGGAATAGTCTGGAGTAAAATCCTTGGCCTTGTTCCATAGGTGGTACCTTTTCTATTGCTCTCATCCTTAGTAAATTGATGATTTGATTTAGAGCCTCTGTTTTTTGGCTTGGTGGAAGGTTTGGCATTCCTCTCTTTTTTGGTAGAGTGTGGAAGTGAAACCTGTAGCCTTTGTCTATTGTTTGTAAAGTCCATTTGTCTCCTGTAATGCAATGCCAGTTGTCTGAAAATAAGGCTAGCTTTCCCCAAGGGTGCTTCCAGTTGTTCCCTGGTAGGCGGAATCAGAGCCAAGTCATTGTGTCTGTCCTGTGGAAGTGGTTGTAGTCGTAGCTGTGGCAGCACTTCTCTGGTTGGCAGATTGCCACTGACGACCCCTGTAGGCACCCCTAGATTGACCTCTGCCTCTTGGGCGCCTATTTCTGCCTCTCTGTGCTCCGGAGGTGTCTGGAAAGGACCAATTCTTCGAAGGCCAATTTCTGCTAAACCTCGGTGGTTGGACCTGCAAAAAATCCTTGACTGTTTGGACAGATTTTGCTTTTTCCTCCACTTTCTTCAGAACCTCCTGTGCAGGGGAGCCAAACAAACTTTGTTTCTCCATAGGAGCATCTAGGAGTTTTGACTTAACATGGTCTGGTAATGATTGCTCTTTCAACCAGGCATGCCTTCAAATTACTGCTCCAGTGATAGCTGATCTAAAAGAAGCCTCCAGTGCATCATAGCCACATTTTAAAAAATGATTACTGACCTGCTGAGAGTTATGTACCAAATCCTGAAGGGACTTACGGTCTATAGGTTCAGGAGAGGACAGTTTTTTATTTAGCTGGTCTAACAGAAATTCCTGGTACTGAATCATATGAAATTGACAGTTTAAAGCCCTGACCGAAAGAGTAGCAGATGTATAAACCTTTTTACCCCATCTCTCTAATGCTCTAGATTCTCTATCAGAGGGAAGAGGGTTTTTGGCAGAGGCAGCTGCAACACCTTTAGGGCCCTGAGAAATGGTTTCTGGGTCTGCAACATGAGCCTTATACAAGTGGTAGTGAGTGTCCGGAACCCTGTAATATCTGTCAGGTTTGGCAGGGGCCGGAGGAAGAGAATCAGGGGCAGTACTGGCATCATTATATGCATCAACAACTGATAGTACAGGGGGTATGGCTAAAGGCCTATGTTGTGGTAAATGTAAAAAGGTCCTTAGCCTTTTCCTTGAATCTGAAAAATCCTGGCCCTGCCATTGGAAATGTTCCCTCAGAGTGTAGGGTTTCCCCAAAAGAAAATTCTTCAGGAGGGGAAGCAGAAGGAATGGAGTCTTCTGCATCAGAATCCTCATAAGGAGAATATGGGCCTTCCTGATGGTCAGAAATATCTGAGCCATCCGAGGAATAGTCTGTAGAGAGGGGTTCAGGGGGTTCAGTCCTAGGCCTCTTATCTGGAGGGGGTTGAGAGGCCCTGTCTGGGTGAGGTTGGGATCCCCTGATCAAAGAAATAAGGTCCTCAGCCAAGCTGAGTATCTGGGAACTAGAGGTAGGCCTGTGAGAGGGAGCTTTTGTAAGCAAAGTCTTAGAAATTTTGGCTGCTTTAGCCCTGGAAAAGGCCTTGATAGACATAGAGGCAGGGGGGTCTAGCAGCCCCACGTGCAGGAGAAGAGATGTCTAAGGGAATAGTATCTGACAAATTCTGGGTGCCTGCTTCTGTAACAGTGACTTCTGTAGCAGATTCAGCCATGGCCTGTGTGGCCTCGGTTATCGGTGGCCTGCTTTCGGCCGAAGGGAGAACAGAGGACTCTGTTTCAGCCGAAACAGAGACACTCGCGGTTGGCCTAACCATGGTTTCAGCCGAAACCGCGGGCCGCGAGTGTAGGTCCTTTTCCTTGCGCTTTTTAGCTAATTGTGTAGTCGGAGTCTCCGACGGCAATTTATATGCAAAAGCGGTACCAAAAAACTCTTCGGCAAACTCCGACCGACGTCTAAGCGTCCGTCGGTTGAAGGAAGCACAGGCTAGACAAGCTGATACGTCGTGGTCTGGGCCTAAGCAAGGAAAGCAGTAAGAGTGGAAATCCTTATGAGGTATTTGTTTCCCACAAGTTAAACAATTATTTACTTTGTCTGACATCGGCTGAGGCAAGAAAGAGTCCCCAACGGGGTACTTAGCTTTTTTAGAAGTCTTCGGTAGTAGAAATCTCTGGATCTGACCGACTGGCACTTGCAAACAGCTTCTGCTTCGGGCACCACGCGGCAAGAAAGACGGAGGAAAATGGCGTCAGCTGATGCCTTTATACCCTAGCAGCTATGACGTCGGGTGAAGTGCGACATCAGCCGAGGCCAGACCCAGACTTTGGAATCCGGCCGACCGAAGGGCTGCCTGAGGCAGGACAACCCATATGTTAGGACTGCAGATGCATCCTTGAAGGACATCCCAGGGCCTGCAGGATTTTCCTTGCAGTCAGCTGGGAAAGCTTTGCTAGGCCTTTGAAGTACTCTGGTAAATGCTGCTGTCTTTCCTCTGTGAGGTAGGCCATTTGTGTTTCTGTGTCCAGTTTGGCTCCTAGGAATGTAATCTGTTGGGATGGTAGTAATTTTGACTTCTGAATGCTGACTGTGTATCCCAAGGCATGCAGTAGATGCATGACATAGTCCAAATTCCCTTTTAAGGTTTGTTTGTTGTCTGCTTGTATGAGGCAGTCGTCCAAGTAGGGGTATATTTGAGCCCCCTGCTGTCTGCAGTGTGCCACTACTGATGCCAGGCATTTCGTGAACACTCTGGGCGCAGTAGACCAGCCAAACGGCAATGCTGAGAATTGATAATGCTCTGTTCCTGCAAGAAATCTGAGGTATCTTCTGCAGCTTTGTCTGACTGGGACATGCAGGTATGCCTCCTTGAGGTCCAGAGTGACCAGCCAAGACCCCTTGCCCAGCATGGGAAGAAGCTGTTGCAACATCAGCATTTTGAACTTTGGCACAATGAGGAAAGTGTTTAGATTTGACAAGTCCAGTATGGGTCTCCATTTGTTTTCTTTTCTTGGAACAAGGAACAGTCTTGAATAAAATCCCTGGCCCTGCTCCTGAGGAGGAACCCTTTCTATTGCTTTTATACTTAATACCTTGGAAACTTGAGAGTGTGCCTCTGCCCTTTGATGATGTGGCAGGTTTGGCATGCCTTGTCTTATTGGTAATGTGTGGAAGTGGAATCTGTAGCCTTTGTCTATCAAATCCAGAATCCAATTGTCTTTGGTTAAGATATGCCAGTTTTGTGAGAATAAGGCTAATTTTCCGCCCAAAGGTGTTTCTCTTTGAACCTTTGTAGGCGGTATGAAAGTGAAGTCATTGTGATTGTCCCTGTGGTGCAGCTGAACTGTCTGCGCCATTTCTTTGATTTGGAGGTTGCCATTGGCGGCCCCTGTAAGATCCTCGGTTTTGTCCTCTACCCCTGGCTCGTCTGCTTTTTCCCCTTTGAAACTTGTCAGAGCCGGGGAAGGACCAATTCTTTGAGGGCCAGTTTCTGCTGAATCTGGGTGGCTGAACCTGAAGGAAATCCTTGACGGTCTGTACTGACTTTGCTTTTTCCTCTATGGATTTCAATACATCTTGTGCAGTAGCACCAAAAAGCTTTTGTTTCTCCAAAGGTGCATCCAGTAACTTTACTTTAACATGGTCAGGCAAAGATTGATCCTTCAACCAAGCATGTCTACGCATTACAGCCCCAGTCATAGCTGCCCTACATAAAGCTTCCAGTGCATCATAACCACACTGCAGAAAATGGTTATTAACCTGCTGAGTGTTATGTATATGATCCTGCAGTACCTTTTTATCAATAGGCTCAGAAGAGGCTACCTTTTTCTGTAAATCATCCAGGAGAAAATCTTGGTACTGAAACATGTGAAAAAGGCAGTTAAGAGACCTCCTGACTAGGGTAGTAGAGGTATATACTTTTTTACCCCATCTCTCCAGGGGCCTTGCTTCTCTGTCAGCTGGCAGTGGGTTTTTGGCAGAGGAGGAAGCCACTCCCTTGGGGCCCTGTGAAATAGTTTCTAGATCCACAGAGTGGGCCTTAAAAAGGTGCTTGTGAGTGTCAGGGACCCTATAATATCTGTCCGGCTTGACAGAAGCAGGAGGAAGAGAGTCAGGGTTGGCACTGGAGCCAGAGAAAACATCATCCAAAACATCCATAACTGGAGGGATAGCCAGAGGTCTGTGCTGGGGGAGCTTGAGGAAAGTACGTAGCCTTTTCCTGGAGTCAGATAATTCCTGACCCTGCCACTGAAAATGTTCCCTCATGGAATGCAGAACTTCCCCAAATGAGAAATCCTATGGAGGGGAGGTAGAGGGAATAGATTCCTCAACATCAGAGTCCTCATAGGCCTGGAAGGGTTCTTGAGTGTCAGAGTGCTCAGAAACCCCAGAGGCTTCATCCGAGGAGAGGTCGTCCCCGCCTGCTCAGTTCTAGGCCTTTTCTCTGCAGGTGGCTGAGAACCCCTGTCCGGATGAGGCTGAGACCCCCTGATAAGGGAAATAAGATCTGCAGCCAGAGACATGATCTGCTTATCAGAAGAAGGGGCCTGGGCAGGTTTAGGATGGGCCTTGGCCTGACTGGCGGCCTTAGCACGTGCAAAGGCCTTGATGGACATGGAAACAAGAGGCCTAGCAGCCCCACGTGCAGGCGTTACCTTGTCCACAGGAATGGTGTCGGGTAGATACAGAACTTCGGTTTCCGGAAGAAAATCAACAACCGGCACCGGAGAGATCTCAGAGACCAAAGGTCGTGTTAGCGTTGTGTCGTCGGCCTGGGGCGGTAGATTTACCACTTCCAAAGGAGCCGGAGCGTTAGCAGAGGGTTTAGGAGAAACATCGGTAGTGGACGCGGGCCGAGGATGTCGGTCCAGGTCCTTGCGTTTTTTAGCAGATTGGGTTGTCGGTTGTTCCGACGGCATGATATACGCAAAAGATTCACCGAAGTAGTCCTCGGCGAACTCTGCCCGGTGCCTGAGAGTGCGCTTATTAAAGCAGGCACAGGCAGCACAGGCCGAGACATTGTGGTCTGGGCCAAGGCAGGGAAGGCAGAGAGAATGGAAGTCCTTATGAGGTATTTGTTTACTACAAGACAAACAATTATTAACTTTCTCAATTTGTTCTGACATCGGCTGAGGCAAGAATAAATGTTCCCCAATGGGGTACTTAGCTTTTAGATGACCTCGGTACTGAAAACACAGGAGCTGACCGACCGGCACTTGCGAACTGCTTCTGATTTGGGCACCGCGTGGCAAGAAAGACTGGAGAAGATGGCGTCGGCCGATGCCTTTATACTCCAGCCGTTGTGACGTCGGAGAGGAGGCGACACCAGCCGACTCCGGACCCAGACTTTGGAATTCGGCCGACCGAGGGCTGCCTGAGGCAGGACAACCCATATGTTATGACTGCAGTTGCATTCTTGAAGGACATCCCCTAATCAGAGTAATCAGATCCTCAGCCATTTTGAGCATCTGCTTTTTAGGCATGTGGCCTTGAGAAGGGCCCTGTGGAGCTTGTTTTTTAGTATGCATGGCTGATTTAGACTTGGTGAAAGCCTTGATGGAAAAAGAAGAGGAAGGCCTGTAGACACCTTGAGAGGTGGCAGGTCTATCTAAACTCTGAGTTTCACCGCCAATAGTGGCTTCGGTATCTGTAGTCGGGGTGTGGGCCGAAGAGCCTGTGACCTCGGGCACAGAAGACACCGCCAATGAAGTGCCGTCGGTAGTCAGGGGCTGCGTAGGCGCCTGAGAACCGGACCACCTGTAGTCGGCTTTGGCGTGGTGTCTGTAGAAGTTCATGGACCTCGTATGTCGGTCCTTATCTTTGCGTCTTTTACTTAAAACAGGAGTCGGAGTATCCGACGATATAATGTAATTAAATTTTTTGCCAAATAGTGTTGGGCGAACTCCACCCGGCGCTTAATAGTGCGTCTGTTGAATGTAGCACAAAAACGACAGGCCGAGACGTCGTGGTCTGGGCCTAGGCAAGGAATGCAGAGGGAATGAAAATCCTTATGCGGTATTTGCTTCCCACAAGAAATGCAATTAACTTTGTCTGACATCGGTCTGAGGCAAGAAAAGTTTCCCCAACGGGGTACTTAGCTTTCAAGAAGACTTCGGTTGAAAAATATTCGTAATCTCAGGAGCTGGCCGACCGGCACTTGCGAACTGCTTCTGCTTCGGGCACCGCGTGGCAAGAAAGACTGAAGAAAATGGCATCGGCTGGATCTTTTATACCCGTCGCACTGACGTCAGGGAGGAAGCGATGACAACTGACGCCGGACCTAGACTTTGGAATTCGGCCGACCGAGGACCCGCCTGACGGCAGGAAAACCCATCTGTTATGACTGCAGCTGTATGCACGATGAACATCTATACTATGTTCTTCGTGTTTCACTGTTAGTCATTACACTTGGGTAGATTCCCAAAGGCTAAAGAAGGGAGGAGGAAGTTACAGAGCATTAGGATCAGCTATTAAGCCCTGCAATACTGCAGTGGCAAAACCAGCTCTGGATTTAGAAAAAATAGGCACGTGGTAATGCTTGGTAAAGGTATGAACAGAGCTCCAGGTAGCAGCTTCTAGGATGTCCCTGGTAGGGACCACTCTGAGAAAGGCTGTACAGGTAGATACAGCAATGATGGAATGTGATCTTATCCCCTTGTGAGGTAGGTTTTCCATGATACTTCTAGCAGAAATGAATACAATGGGCCATCCATTTAGAAATGGTTTGTTTTGAAATGGCCTTCCCCTCTGCCCCTGCAGCAAAGCCAACTAGCAGCTATTTAGATTTTCTGATAGGCTTAGTCCTGTCCAAATATAATTGAAGTTGTCTGTGCATGTCCAAAGAGTGCATAATTTGTTCTCCTGTGTTTTGTGGATTAGGAAAAGGGGTAGGCAAATGAATGGACTGATTTAGGGCCACACTAGCCACCACCTTGGGCATAAAGGAAGGATTGGTCCTGAGGAAAACCCTGACTGCATGAAAGATAATGAAGGGCTCCCCTGCAATGAGAGCCTGTAATTCAGACACTACTCTTGCTGAAGTGATGGCTAGAAGGAAGGCTGTATTCCAAGAAAGGAATTCCAAATCTGCAGTTGCAGCTGGTTCAAATGGAGGGAGAGTGAGCTTTTCCAATACAAAGTTAAGGTCCCAGGCTCGAGTAGGGGCTCGCCTGGAGGGGGGGGGGGGGGGTCTTACATTTTAAGCACCTCTGAGGTATTGCTTTAACAGGGGGTGAGAGAAGAGGGGTGGTTCAGTATTATAATGTGCTGAAATTGCAGAAGCATGAATTTTAATTGGAGAAGGATAGGCCCTTGTGGAGCATTTCTGCTAAGTACTGTAGAATATGAGGTAAAGTGGGCACCTTAGTGCCCATAACCTGGGTCTGGCTCCAGGAACAGTATCTGTTCCACTTTTCAGCATAGGAATTTCTAGTACCAGGTCTCCTTGCTTCTAGAATGACCTCTAGTACCTGCGTACTGAGGGATGCTATTGGAGAGCTCAAGGAATTAGCCAGGCTGCAAGGTTCAGGGCTTGAAGCTGAGGGTGCAGAATCTGGCCCGCCTACTGGGACAGCAGGGAAGGTGTCTGAGGTAGGTGCCATGGATCCAGCAGTATCATGCTGCGCAAGAAAAAACACCAGTGCTGGTGAGGCCAGTCTGGTGCAATAAGAATTGTCCTTGGTCTGTCCTGTTTGATCTTTAGCAGAACCTTCGAGAGGAGAGGCAGAGGGGAAAAAGCATAAACCGAGAGGCTTCTCCAGGTGAAGGACAGGGCATCCACTTTCCAAGCTTGACTGTGGGGAGTCCTTGTGCAGAATTTGTCTAACTGGTAGTTCTGGGGGAGGCAAACAGGTCCATCTTTGGAGTCCCCCATTTGTTCAAGATACTGAATATTTTTGGTCCCAGTTTCCATTCGTGTGGGTCCATGAGATTTCTGCTTAGAGCGTCTGCCAGTGAATTTAGCTTGCCTGGAAGGAACTGAGCTTGTAGGTGTACTTGGTAGCTCAGGGCTGTGTTCCACACAGCCATGGCTACTCTGCAGAAAGGGTACAAGTGGGTTACCCCCTGCTTGTTTATGTACAACATAACAGTGGTGTTTTCTCTTTACCAGTAATTGTCCTGGAAGGATGTGTCTTTGAAGGCTGTCAGGGAATTCTGTACAGCTAACATTTCTTTTTGGTTGACATGCAGGTGCATCTGACTCCGGTTCCATTTGCTTTGCCCTGAATGCACTGCCCTGCCAAGTGAGCACCCATGCATAGTCTGATGCGTCTGTAAACAGGGTTTGGTCGGACGGGGGTAGATTGAAAGGGAACCCCCTGTTGAGGTGGCAGGCCTCTGCCCACCAAAGGAACTCTGTCTTTATACAAAGAATGATAGGAATCATTCATTCCAGGTCCTAAGAACGTTGACACCATAGACTTTTTAGATACCATTGTTGTTTCCTCATATGCAGTCTTGCATATGGAATTAGTAGAATGCAAGAGGCCATGAACCCCACGGCTTGCAAAAACTTCCTTGCAGACAGCTGGTTATTTGAGGCCATTTGTCTGAAGTAGGTTGTCAAACTTGTTTCTCTGGCATAAGGTAAGCCATCTGGGAAGTTGTGCTCAAGCTTGCTCCCAGGAATACAATCTGTTGGCAGGGTACCAGATGAGATTTCTTTTCGTTTATGGTGTACCCAAACGAGGTTAGAAGTTTCTTTACAAATGCCAGATGTTTTAAAAGCATGTCCTGGCTTTCTGCCTGAATTAGACAATCATCCAGGTATGGGTATATCTGAATATTTCTCTGCCTGAAAAATGCAATGGCTGGAGCTAGACACTTTGTGAATACCCTGGGCGCAGTAGATGAGCCAAAGGGCAGTGCAGAAAACTGATGGTGCATGGAGCCTGCTCTGAAGCATATTTCCTGCAAGATTCCCGTACTGGAATGTGCAGGCAAGCTCCTTTTACGTCTAAGGTTGCCAACCAGGCATCTTTGCCTAGCATAGGAAGCAGCTGTTGAAGTGTTAGCATTTTGAATTTTGGGATTACAAAAATGGTATTTAGAATAGAGGTGTCCAGGATAGGACACCAGGAGCTGTCCTTTCTGGGTACCAGGAAAAGTCCTGAGTAAAAACCTTGTCCCCTTCTGCTGGGACAGGCTGAATAGCCCTGATACTTAGAGAGAGAATCTGCTGTTGAGCCTCTGCCCAATGATTTGGGAGTAGTCCTGGCCAACAGTTTGGGGTTGGTAAAGTCTGGAAGTGGAATCTGTATCCTTAGAAAACTATACTTAAAATCCATTTGTCCTAAGCAATGAGTTCCCAGTTTTTTGCATGCAGGGCGATTATTCCTCCTAAGGGAACACGCAGTAGAGCAGGGCTTGGAAGGGTTAAGGTTAAGTCATTATGACATTTTTCCATAGGGGGTGTCTTACTATTTCCAGCTTTGGAAGTGGAAGTCCCCCACTGCTTAGGCCTGTGTGTAACCTGCAACTGTAACCTAGGTGGTCTGCTGTTCCTGGGTTTGGACTGAGAAGGCCTGGAAGAGACTTGAAAGGACCAATTCTTAGAAGGCCAATGCCTACCAAATCTTGCAGGAAATCTGTATCAGTTTGCAAAGATTTAGCTTTTTCCTCCATCTTTTTAAGGACGACTTCTGTCTTGTTGCCAAACAGGCCGTCCTGGTTTAATGGATCACAAAGTCATTTAACTTTAACATGATCTGGCAAGTTTTGTACCTTAAGCCAAACATGCCTTCTAAGTACAGACCCAGTGACAGCAGCCCTGCAAGATGCTTCTTAAGAGTCAAAACCACATTGCAAAGTATGTTTACAAACTTGTTCAGCAGAATGCATTAAATCCTCTAATTCTTTATGTTCAGCACAGTCAGGAATCAACATCATTTTCTGTTTAAGTAGTCCCACAATATGCTGCTGATACTTTAACATACGAAACTGGCAATTGAAGGCCCTAATGACCAAAGTAGCAGAAGTGTATACCTTCTTACCCCATCTGGCCAAGGCCCTGGAATCTCTATCAAAGCGGGTAGAGTTTTTGGCAGCCATAGCCTTAATGCCCGATGGTCATTGGGAAATGGTCTTTGGATCCGTAGTAGAATTCTTGAAGAGGAACTTGAGAGAGTCAGGTACTCCAATACCTGCCAGGTTTTCTGGGAGCTGGAGGCAAAGTGTCTGGGGCCAAGCTAGATTCCAAGAAGGCATCATCTAAAATGCCCAGAACAGGAGAGACAGCTAAAGGCCTGTGTTGAGGGAGGAATAAGAATTCCATAAACCTCTTTTTGGAGTCAGAGTAATCCTGACTTTCTCAGTGGAAATGCTCCCTAAGTGTGTGCAAGATTTCACCAAAAGAAGAATCTTCTGGAGGGGAAGTAGTCTGAATAGAATTCTCTGCATCAGAATCCGCATAGGTAGATAAGGGCAAATCCTGGTAATCAGAGGAAACAGAAATTTCAGAATCCTGCTCAGACGAATCAGAAGGAAAATCAGTTCTAGGTCTCAGAGGGGGAAGGCTGGCTTCCCCTAATTAAAGTAATAAGGTCTTCAGCCATTCTAAGCATTTGTTTTTTTAGGCATATGGGCCTGACCATGCATGGTTTGGACATCGGGTTTCTAGGGGTGGGTTAAGTTTTAGGTCTTGAGGAAGAAGATGGCATTGGTTTAAAATGTAAATCTGTAGACCTGAATACACCCTCAGAAGCCGGTGCCTGCACAGCAGCTCCGGACTCATCCAAGGTAGACACATCCGCTCGTAAACAGTGTGGGAAGAAATAGCCAGGGATTTGTTATGGCTAGGCTTGTATAGGCCCTAGGGCCAATAGCCTAGTACCAACCTATGAACCATAGACGAAGCATCATACGGCATACCGGACTCCGAATGGGTCTCAGTAGTGGCCTGCGAATCTGAAGTAGCGGGTATCAGGGGCTGCAAAAGCGCCTCACTGAGTACCGGCGAACAATTAGTTATGTACTCACCATAATGAGTGATGTATGTGGTCCATCTCGCCTACATTCATTACTGATCGGCTCCGACTCGGCCGCTATAACTAGCACGAAGTCTCTAATTGGCTGGGCTAAGCCTGTATCCCAGGATGCACCACGCCCAAACCCCCCAGATCTTGCTTGCCACAATATAATCATTACACATACATAACCCCACAGGAACATACAGCAAGAAGAGAGAAAAATAATAATATACTCAAAAGGGTCTAAGAATATAAATTTCCTCCAAGTCCACCAGGAAGGGGGAAGGCGGGTGGGTACGCAAGAATGTAGGCGAGATGGACCACATCCATCTATCGTTATGGTGAGTACATAACTAATTGATGTAATCTGGTCCTATCTCACCTACATTCATTACTGACGGGACAGTGTCCCTAGCACCTATATCCTGGGAGGCTCAAGAGAAAACACCCCTGAGCACCGTGGAACCAAAGGAAGCCCGGCCTCTAGAAGCCATGTCCAGCTTATAATGAGAAATAAAGGTGTGTGGGGAAGCCCAGGTGGCTGCCGCACAGATTTCATCCAGAGAGAGCCTAGCATGAAAAGCCACTGAGGTAGCCATAGCCCTGGTAGAATTCGCCTTAACTGGGAAAGGTAAATCTCTATCTGCCGATGTGTAAATAAATGAGATACAGTCCTTAATCCACCTTGCAATAGTGCCTTTGGTCACAGGGCTACCAATCCTGTTCTCTGAAAAGGATACAAACAACTGATCTGATTTCCTCCCTTGTTTTGTCCTGTGCAAATTAAACCTCAGTTGTCTATGTACATCCAGCTGGTGAAATTTGAATTCTGCCTTGTTTGAAAAGTGTGGGAAAAACACCGGTAACTCAATGGATTGGTAAAGGCAGAAGGTAGAAGAAACCTTAGGAAGAAAGGAAGGGTTGAGTCTCAAGGATACTCAATCCTTATGAAAAATCAAATAAGGAAGTTCAACAGAAACGGCTTGAAGCTCTGATACCCTTCTGGCTGAAGTAATGGCCACCAGAAAGGCTGTCTTCCAGGACAAATATTTTAATTCACAAGTGGCTGCAGGCTCAAACGGAGAAGAAGTTATGGCCCTAAGCATCAAGTTTAAATCCCATGGCAAAACTGGTTGTGAAACTGGTGGACGAAGTAACCAAGCTCCTTTTAGGAATGCTTGACACAGTTTATCGCCCATGAGGGAAGGCTCATATGAAACGTGAAAATTGGAAATTGCCGCCAGCTGAACCCGAATAGTGGTGGCAGCGGAACCTTGTCTGAAAAGAGTAGCCACAAATTCTAAAACTGCCATCACAGGGGCTGTGAAGGGATCTAGGTTGTGTGACTGGGCCCAGATAGCAAATCTTTTCCATTTACTGGAGTATATCTTCTTAGTGGAAGGCTTGTGGGAAGAAGATACGATATGTACCACTTCCGGTGTAAAGGAAAGCTGTCTGACTAAGGACGGAAGTGGTGACGCTAGGCAGTGAGCCTGAGGGTTCGCAGGGATGGGTGGAACTGCCCTGACAGATGAGTCAATAGGTCTGGAACTGGGTCCAGAATCCAAGGACCGTCCATAGTACATCTCGGGAGAAAGGGGAACCAGACATGATGGGGCCAGGGTGGTGCGATCAAGATCATTTTGCTTCCCAAGGAAATTGCCTTCTGAATCACTCTTGGCAGCAGAGGAAACGGAGGGAAGGCATAGAGCAGACCGGGGAGGGCCAATCGTGGACTAGAGTGTTCCTGGGTGACTCCCCCTGAGGGGGGATCAGAGTGAAGTAATTGCTGCACTTGGCATTGAGGGGACTGGCAAATAGGTCGCAGCAAGGTAGACCCCACCTGGAGAAGATCTGAGCCACAACTCGATCTTTCAGGGACCACTCGTGAGGCATCATAATAGCTCTGCTTAGCCTGTCTGCTATCACACTGGACTTACCCAGAATGTGCGTTGCCACTAGAAAAAGTTGGGAAGACATCGCCCAATTCCACACTCTCATGGCCTCTCTGCAAAGGGGATATGACTTGGTTCCCCCTGTTTGTTCAGGTATCACACGACTGACATGCTGTCGGAAAGAATTGAGATAGTGCCCTTGGGAAGAGAGCTGTGAAGTGCTTGCAACGCTAGTAGCACCACTCTCATCTCCAGAACATTTATATGCAAATGTACCTCGTGTTCCTACCACGTGCCTTGGACCGTTCTGCCCAGATAATGCCCCCCCACCCTGTCTGGGAGGCATCCGTGGTCACTGTGGCAGTAGGGGGCGGAGGATTCAGAGATCTCCCTTTGTTCAGATTGGGCGAATGAAGCCACCAAAGCAGATCCTGTCGGCATTGTTCCGTTATAAGAATCGGATGAGACAGAGGGAGCTCTTGAAAGGACCACTGAACCGAAAGAAGCCACTGTAGTGTCTGCATATGTAGCCTGGCCAGGGGTACAAGTAGGATGGTGGCCGCCATGGAACCTAATAACTGAACTACTACTCTGGCTTGGACCTTTTTCAGAGGTAATAAGGCCAAAATGCGAGCCTGTAGCAGTTTTATTCTTTCTGTAGGAAGGAAAGCCCTCATTTCTACGGAATCTAGCTCTGCGCCGATAAATGCAACACGTTGTGATGGCAGCAAGACAGATTTTTGTCAGTTGAAACGCTGATGGTGGCCTCCGTGGCCAGAACAAGTAGAAGCCTGGATGGTGCGGTGAGAAGCCAGTCGTCTAGGTAAGGAAACACCTGGAACCCTAGACGTCTGAGGTGAGCAGTCACCACTGCCAGACATTTGGTAAACACCCTGGGGGCTGTGGTGAGACCAAAGGGCAGGGCTCGAAATTGGAAACGACTGGCTCCCAGCAGGAAGGGTAAGTGATTCCTGTAGGACTTGTTTATCTTGATGTGATAATAGGCGTCCTTGAGATCGATGGAGCACATCCATACTCCTTTTCCCAACAAGGGAAAAATGGTTTGAAGAGTGACCATTCGGAACTTGGACTTCCTGACGAAGCGGTTTAAACGGCAGAGATCCAGGATGGGCCACAAGTCCCCTGTTCTTTTGGGCACCAAAAATAACCTTGAGTAAATTCCTGATCCGATCTGGTCTGAGGGGACTGGTTGGATGACTCCTTTTTCCAGCAGCTTTGAGACTTCTAACGCTGCTTGGTCCCTTTGACTGGGTGGAATGTCTGGGACTCTCTTGGGTGGCATAGGGGGTGAGATAAAGGGAATGGTGTAACCTCTAGCAATAATTCGAAGCACCCAACGATCCTGAGTGATGTTTTCCCAGGCTTGCAGATGCTTCGAGAAACGACCCCCGACTGGCTCCAGAGAGTCGGGCAGTCCCTCAGGGACGTTGGTAGGAGGAATCACGAAAGGATTCACGGTCTCCTGAGTTGCGGGGGCCTCCCCCGCCCCTACGGCGATGTCTTCCAGAGTAATTCCCCCTTCCTCTGCCTCTGGAGGGGGGTCACCATGATGGTCGGGATAAGACTTCTGAGACTTCCTGAACCACATCTTTCCTCCCCATCTGCACCTTGGGATAAGGTCTAGAGGGAAGCGAAAAACGGGCCCCAACAGCATACAAAGTCTTACCCTCTTGCTCACATCTGATGAGAGTGCCTTTCACTTTAGGTCCAAAGAGGGAAGACCCATCAAAGGGAGCGTCCGTGAAGGAAGACTTGAAAGCCTCCGCGAAGTGACACAGGCGCATCCAGGCTTGCCTCCTGAGGGCTACGCCTGAGCTAGCTGCCCTACCCGCCCCCTCGGCTGCATAGGATATGAGCCTCATGGACAAGTTAACAATAGAAGACAGGGTAGACAGCTGGGCATTGACAGTGGTGCACCGCCTCAGGCAAGTTACCCGACAGAGTATCTCCCAACTCCTTGAGGAGATGTCTTTGGAGCCTCGTAAAATGACAGATAATTCAGTGACCTCAAAGTAAAGGTGGTTGAGGACAGGGTATGCTTTCCATACCGATCCATACTCCTAGACTCCTTCTTAGGAGGATGAATGGAAGCAGAAGGCTCTGCAACTTCTTGCTGAGTGACAGACACCACTACCATGCCATCTACAGGAAGACAGACTCCTCCTCAGAGGGGATTTTGGAGGGCCAGTTGCCTCTCTGTCTCAAAATTTCCAGGATGTCGGAGAATGAGACATCGGACGACTTTGGGGACCCCTCTGCATCAACGAGGTCGGTGTCTGAGGTGACACTCATCTGGGGAGTCTATGTGCTTCCTCTTACACAGCTTCTTTCTGGGAGGCTCTTCAGGAAAGGACTCTGAAGGGCCCTCAGAAAGCAGGGGATGACGCATAGGGGTATCCTCAGGCATTCGAACCCCGCTGCCTGCAGATAGGGGGGCATCAGAGGATCTAGTCACAGTGTCCGGGAAAGGAGTGGTTGACTCGAGTGATGTCACCGAAGACCTGGCCAGTGCACTCCTCATGGCCTCGAAGGCGGGTCCACCTGAATTAGAGAACACGATCAGAACAGGGGGTTCCCCCGGCCGAAGCACCAAAAGGGAGATCCAGAGCCCAAGTCTGGAGCCCCGATGTATCCCCCTTGAGTCCGACCAACGAAACCCAAGTGCCAAAACCATCAGATGGGACCGAAAGGGATGGAGCCGAAAAACTCAAAGGGGGTTTAGGAGCCAACCCAAGGACCTCACTTGACTCAGAACACTCCGGCTCTGATGACACAGAGGTGGTTGGAGGAGGAATTATCGGAACCGACACAAGGACAGGCTCCGGAGCAGACTGGGCTGGAGCAGAGAATAATTTCTTTAACACTGGTGACTGGAGGAGCCTCTGCACCACCCTATCCAAATCCGAATCAGACAACCTGGAGGACTTGGAGGACACAGAAGGGGGCCGAGAAGTCTTTTCTAAGGGATCAAATGCAAAGCTAGGAGAATGGCTCCGAATCGGTTCCAAGACAATTGGAGCCGAGGTCGGCTCCAACACAACAGAAACCTCCATTGGCTACGAAGGCAGTGGAACCGAGGAGGCAGTCTTCAGTACCGACAGCATATCCTGCGGCTCCGAGACCAATGGAGCAGAGGAAGGTGAAATGGTCTTAAATCTTTTCTCCGATGGCTCAGACGAACTGGACGGAGCCGGGGATCTCTTTTTTGGTTTTAGATTTCCGGCTAGGGGAAGAAGAAGCCAAAGCTTCTTCCAAGGGAGGTTTTAACAGGCCCTTGAGAATCAACTTAACGAATGACACACTGCAGGACTCTTGCAAGTGTATAACGCCCAAACAGTATACACAGATGGCATGGCCATCAGTTAAAGACATCTTATACGAACATTTGGCGGACTTTTTGAACCCAGAAGGCCTATGTTCCTTCTGATCTTTGCTTGACATTTTTAAAGCGACAGAAAAAAACGACACAAACACGAAGGGAGAAGGGACTAAGTCAAAAGCCTCTTAAAAAAAACAAACAACCAAGGAGACGCACCAAACAGGGCTAAGGCCCTCTAACTTAAACGGGCCTAGCCCGCCAAACACAAGTACAAGACAACTACAATTATCAAAAAGGTCACAAAAACACCCAGACACAAAACGTAGCTATTAAAATAGCTTTTGGTTGGAAAACATTCCACAGAAAACTAAGTAAAGTTCAATAAAGTACTTGGCCACAGCCAAGCTCGAGACCACGTCTTCACTCTACGAGCGGCAAATGAGATCTGGGCATTTGGGCATGGTGCATCCTGCTAGTTACAGCGGCAGAGTCAGAGCAGATTCTCGGCTCCAAGCCCGTCAGTAATGAATGCAGGTGAGATAGGACCACATTACATCTGACTACTAGCGTAATGGAAGCGTCGTCGGCAGTTTTTGACCTATGCGGTCTGTGTCTGTCTTTATCCTTACATTTTTTTCAGAATACTGGTATGCAGATGGCTTACCGAAGCCATTTCTGGATAGTTAAACAGAGTACCAAAACAATATGCTGAGAAAATAGACCGAAGAATAGTTCTGGGATTGAATTAAGCACAAAATCGACAGTGAGGGACATAGTGGTCTGGGCCTTAGCAAGGAATGCAGTACGAATGAAAATCTTTGAGATATTTGCTTTCCACAGGTAAGACAGTTGTTAACTTTTACTGTCATAGGATAAGAGCAAGAAAAAGGATCCCCAATGGGGTACTTAGCTTTTTTTGAAGACTTTGGTTTTAAACTCGAAAACGAAAATTCAGGAATCGGCTGACCGGCACTTGCGAACGGCTTTTGCTTCGGGCACTGCACAGCAAGGAAGACTGATGTAATGGCATCGGCTGCATGTTTTACACCCCTGACGACCTGACGTCATGGAAGGAGGGACAGTATCAGACGCAGGAATCCAAGACTCTGGTATTCAGGCCGGATGAGGGCTACCTGCAGGCAGATAACCCAAATGTAATGACAGCAACAATGAAACACGAAGAACATCTTGGGCTGGATGTAACGCATTCTGCTGAAGTCATTCCAGTTGTCAGCACTACAACAGTGATCCAAATAAAGAATATAAATTATCCATATGAAAAATATAAGCTTCTTCCTAGAATGCTAGAGAGTTTTTTTGTAACTGATAAGAACTTCAAAGGTTCACTTTAGAACCCACTACTGCTTCAAGCCTGGTGAGTGACAACAGTGGCTTCTTTGCACAAATCTGGTTTAAGAGCAACTACCTATCTTAGTCTTTTACCATCTCACTAAGGACTATGCAAACGTTTTAGAACAGCAGATTTTCAAAATCGAATGGGTATGTTCTGCAGATGACCATTATATGTCAATATGCTTTAGTGTTCAGGACTTTTTACTGCAAACCCTAAGTGTGTCAAATAACAATTAAACAGTGCAAAATCAGAAGGGGAAAGAAACAAACACTGTTCAGACTTTCAATCGTCAAAACACTCTACACTGCACTGCCTTATATCCATCTTTTAGGAAAATGCAAATATATTACCAATATTTTCATTAGCTTCTCCATTGGTCATTCCATTTAGGTCTCTTCTTCCTTGACGTGTTACTCTGAACAGCAGGGAGTATGACTTCACCATATGACTATTATTGGCCTCAAACTCATTGCTTGAAATGGCTAATGCTGGAAAACTTCCGGGTTTTGTTTGGTTGTGGTCTGGATTCAAAGGCACCTGCTTTTTACCTGTAGGCACTTGCTTAATAGGACAACTCACATCCTGACAAAATATGAAAAGGAAACACAAATTTACTACACAGTACACTTAATACACAGATGCTGTAATGCACAGTAACACCACAAAACTAAACATGTATGAGTTAAAGAATGAGACTACTTACTTTTGTTAGAATATATTCCCTGGAAGACCTAAACAAACATTGAAGACTAAAAACACTAAAGAACAAATAAGTTATTAGAAAATGAAAGATGCATGAGTACTCACCATATCACATTATCTTTGTAGTGGACACCCCTGCAGTCGGGTTGCCCAACAAGAAATCCTTCCTGTGCCCTGTTTCATAGGCATTTAATCTACAATCTAGACATTTCTTTCAAAGACTGGACTTCCTGTGGCCAAAAAGGTGTACATGCAGCTTCGGGGGTATTTGCAACCCATCAGTCAATAGTTCATTAATGTATACAGATAGCATCAACTACAACAGCAAAGTACAGTTGTGCAGTTGAACTTATAACAGTAGATGTTTGAATGAACAATGCTGCAGTAGCCTTAGCTATATCGCTTATATTCTACCAAGGATATAACAGCTGGACAGCTTCTAAAGCTTCAGGGCATGTTCTACACCCAATCAAGCAGACTGAGCTGAGCTGAATGAAACACAGCTTTGGGCGTCAAGCCCTTCAGGGAATTCCTGCAAGCAGAAAGAGGGAGGCAGAGCCCTGAAACAGTGCCAGGAACAAAATATGAGAAGTTATGTACCTACCATAACGTTCCATGTTAGTTGTCTTCTTCTCGCCTTCTTTCTTGCTGGATGGGTTCGGAGCCGACCCTCAGCTCCGACTCGGCCTATACTAAAGCTCGAGAGCTATTTATACCGGCTCGAGGCTACCCTATTTCCCACAATGCTAGGCACCAACTACCCAGATCTCGTTTTATAGCTGAAACCATAGCAGTTCTGATCTCCAAAATAAGGAGAAGAGGAAACCTCACTCCTAAGTCACCTAGACCTATAGCTACCAGTAAGGATAGCCAAAGGGGGTTAATACTGAGGCAGGAAGAAAATCCCCAAGGATCCTTAGGTCTGTCCAAACTAGGGGGATGGAGGGTGGGATGCAAGAAAGAAGGCGAGAAGAAGACAACTAACATGGAACGTTATGGTAGGTACATAACTTCTCAATGTTAAGTTGTCAATCTCGCCTTCATTCTTGCTGGATGGGACCACATCCCTATCACCTTCACCTTGGGTGGCTCATCGGAACAGACTCCTGAGAACGGTGGAACCAAAATTAGCCTGGCTTCGGGAGGCCATATCTAATTTGTAATGAGAGATATAAGTATGAGGAGAGGCCCATGTGGCTGCCGCAGAAATGGAACCTATTGGTAATCTAGTCTGAAAAGCTATTGACATGGCTAATGCTCTAGTGTGAGCCCTGGGCCATGACGGTAGCTTTTGGCGTCTGAGGTCATACATGAAAGTAATCACAGAG
This sequence comes from Protopterus annectens, assembly GCF_019279795.1. Classification (NCBI taxonomy): domain Eukaryota; kingdom Metazoa; phylum Chordata; order Ceratodontiformes; family Protopteridae; genus Protopterus; species Protopterus annectens. The sequence goes on along the minus strand of NC_056733.1, from coordinate 3,605,681 downwards.
GCCAGCCATCTAGAAAGGGTTACTTTGGAAACTGGAAGCCTTTCTTCCCTGCCGCATAAGATAGGAAGAGCTGTTCAGATTTCCTAGCTTGCTTGGTTCTATCCAGATAGCAACGGAGCTGATGATGAACGTCCAGAAAATGCAGCTTTTGTTCCGCTCTGTTGGAATAGTTGGGGAAGAAAACTGGGAGATCAATAGTCTGGTTTAGGTTCGCCTCAGAAGAAACCTTGGGTAAAAAGGACGGGTTAGTCCTGAGGGACGCACTGTCTTTATGGAAAACTAGGTAAGGTGGACGAATGCAAAGGGCATGAAGTTCTAATACTCTTCTGGCAGATGTTATGGCAACTAGAGAGAGAGTCTTCCAAGAGAGCAATTTCAAGGAGCAGTAAGCCGCAGGTTCAAAAAGGGGAAGAATCAAGGAAGTTAGAACCAAATTTAAGTCCCACTGAGGTGAGGGGTCTCTGATTGGGGGCTTAACCAAAAAGATACCTTTAAGAAAGGTTTTACAAACCTTATGGGACATGATACTGGAGTCCAAAAAGCCTACATGAAAGTTTGAAATAGCCGCTAACTGTACTCTGGTGGAGGAAGAAGACCCTGAGTGAAAAAGTTCAGCTAGGAAGTCTAGGACTGATTGGATAGGGGCAGTAAAAGGATCCATATTTCTAGCTCCTGCCCAGAAGGAAAAACGCTTCCACTTGCTGGCATAAATCCTTCTAGTAGATGACTTTAGGGAAGCTATAAGTATGTCACGCACAGAATGGGAAATAAGGGGAAGCCTGGCTAGGGTTGGAATTGGAGCAACCAAGCTGTGAGGTTGAGAGATCGAAGGGAGTGGTGCGGCTGTCTCGACTGATGGGTCAAGCGATCTGGCACTGGGTCCAGATGCCAGGGCTGCCCCAAGAGGTAACGATGCAGGAATGGAAACCATATCTGTCGAGGCCAGTAAGTAGCAATGAGGATCATGGTGGCTCTCACGGCGGTAGCTTTCTGAATCAATTGAGTGATTAATGGAAAGGGGGGAAAGGCATACAGAAGTCCCCGGGGCCAATCGTGGACTAAAGCGTCTCTAGGAGGGGTGGCCGGGAAGAGAGTGAAGAAGCTGTGGCACTTGCTGTTTTGAGGTGTTGCAAAAAGATCGCAGCAAGGTCGATCCCATTTCTGAAAATTTTTTTCCACTACTGCTTGTTTGAGAGACCACTCGTGTGGCATGAGAACGGCTCAGCTCAACCTGTCCGCTATGATGTTGGACTTCCCGGGGATGTGCGTTGCTATCAGAAACCGCTGAGAGGAGATCGCCCACTGCCATAGTCTGAGTGCCTCTCGACATAAGGGATAGGACTTGGTTCCGCCCTGCTTGTTGATGTACCACACTACTGACATATTGTCCGTCTGAACTGCAATAGTCCCGATGGGAAGAGAGTCCTGAAGGGCTTGCAACGCTAAAAGTACTGCTCTCATCTCAAAGACATTTATGTGCAGGTGGCACTCGAAAGGTTGCCATGTGCCCTGGACTGTCCTGGCCTGAAAATCCCCCCCCCCCCCAAATCAGGGAGGCATCCATTGTCACCATGGCGATCGGGGGAGAAGGAACAAATGGTCTGCCCTAAAGGACTTGAGGGGAGACCGTCCACCAAGAAAGGTGTTTCTTGCAAGACAGGGTTATTAAAATGTTGTGTGACATTGGAAGCTGTTGAAAAGATCACTGGGAAAAAAGCATCCACTGAAGGATGCGCATATGAAAGCAAGCTAGGGGAAGTAGAGTAAAGGCTGCCGCCATGAGACCTAATACCTTCAGGACAAACCTGGCCTGGATTTTGTTGTTCTGAAGAAGGATGTGAACATGCCTGTGAATATCTAGAACTCTTTGATCGGTTAGTTTTGCGGAGAGCCGGACTGTGTCCAATGTGGCGCCTACGAAGGTAATAGACTGACAAAGCAGACTTTTCGAAATTTATGGAGATAACTAGCCCTTTGCAAGTATGAATGGTGTAATCTCTGGAAAGGAGAAGTTGACACCTGGTGGTGGAAAGGAGAAGCTGACACCTGGTGGTGGCAGTGAGGAGCCAGTCGTCTAGGTATGGAAACACCTGGAATCCTTGCCTCCTCAGATGAGCCATAACTGCTGCCATGCATTTGGTGAACACTCGGGGGGCTGTAGTGAGACCAAAGGGCAGGGGGCTCTGAACTGATAGTGACTGGCTCCTAGCCGGAAGCAGAGAAACCTCCTGGAGCACCTGTGCATCTTGATGTGGTAGTATGCATCCTAAAGGTCTACTGAGCACATCCAATCGTCCTGACCCAGAAAGGGTAGAATGGACTGTAGCGTGACCATCCGGAACTTCTTTCTTCTGACAGACTTGTTTAGTCTGCTGAGATCCATTATTGGTCTCCAGTCCCCTGTCTTTTTTGGTACCAAAAAGAACGGAGTAGATTCCGGATCCTTGTTGGTCTGCTGGGACTGGCTGGATGGCTCTTTGTTAGCAGTTTTGATATTTCTAGTACTGCTTGTTCCCTTAGAGTGGGTGGAACGTCTGTGAGGGGTCCTCTTGGCTGAGTTGGGGTGTGGATAAAAGGAATTTTCTAACCCTCGGATATAATCGACTGTACCCATTTGTCTTGGGTGACTGAAAGCCAGGCTTCTGGGTACAGTGATAACCTTCCCCCAACTGCCTCCAAAGGCGGACAGTCGGGCAGCTTCTCAGGGATGCTGGAAGGGCTTGCCAGAAAGAGACTCTCTGCTACCCTGATTTTGCGGACCTCCTCTGCCCCTAGGGCGGCGTCTGTTATTGCCCCCCCCCCCCGCCTCTAGAGGGAAACTGACCTTTTGTGTCAGGCGCGACCTCTTGTGGTTTACGGAACCACATTTTCCCAACCTTCTGACCCTTAGGGTATGGTCTAGACGAGGTCGAAAAACGGACTCCCACGACAGAGAGTCTTGCCTTCTTGCTCGCATCAGGTCAAAGTATCCTTCACCTGAGGTCCAAACAAAGCTGAACCGTCAAAGGGGGAATTAGTGAAGGACGCCTTAAAGGGGTCTGCAAAGTTACAAAGCCGCATCCAGGCGTGACGCTGTAAGGCCACGCCTGTTCCTGCAGCCCTACTCACCCCATCGGCCGCATAAGAAATAAGCTGCATGGAGGAGTTGACAATGGAATTCAGGGTTGCCAGCTGGGAGTTTATTTTGTCCTGAGACCCCGCAGCTGTTGGATCCTGTAAGACTTCACCCACTTCTTTGAGCATGTCTCTTTGAAGGCGAGTGAAGTGGCACAGATAATTCAGCGACCGCATGACAAAAGTCGCTGAAAAAAACATCCGCTTGCCGTACCTATCCATAGTCCTAAATTCCTTGTTAGGAGGATGGACAGGTACTGAAGGATCAGCCAGTTCCTTCTTAGTGGCTGCAGCCACCACCATGGCGTCAACCGGGACACCCTTGGCTAAAAACTGTTTGTCCGAAGGGGCTGTTATGAATTTTGAAGGCCTCTGTGCGGTAAGTTCCATCGTATCAGGGGCCGTCCACACCTTTTGCGCCACCACTTGCATGAGGGAGTCAAAGGGTGGAGACACCCAGGAAGTGGAAGGGCGAGAGCCAAAAGACTCTAGGGTAAACCGACTTGTCCTCGGAAGGATTAAGGGTAGACCAGTTCCCTCTATGCTTCAGAATCTCAAGGATGTCTGAAAAGGAGACATCCTCAGAGGGGGACCGTGGGGACCCTTCCGACTCATCCAAATCGGTATCCGATGTAATGGACTCAGGGGAGTCCACATGCTTCCTCTTACATTTCCTCTTCCGAGGGGGTTCCCCTGACGGATCAGGGGAAACCTCGGAAGAGGAGGATATTCCCAATGGGGAAACCTGAGGCGCTGGACCTCTACTGTCAGGAATGAGAGGGTGGATAGAGACCGCAGCAGGCACTACAGAGGGAGGAGCTGAGGGAGCCGACCATGGAGCAGGCACAGGGGCCAGCACGCTCCACATTACTTCGAAGGCGCCCCTATCAGGCAGGGTAGAAGGTCCCCGCTCCGAAGAGATAAGGACCCCTCCCAGCACCGAGAGGGATGGCTCCGAAGCTGATGTCGGGGCCGAACTTACCAGCGCCGAAGCTCCAAGAGGGAGAATGGGGTTGGACAAGTGTCCGATGCCACTCGCCCCCTCGGAGCAGACGAGCAAGTCCATGTGCCCGGATCCTTCCAAGGATGGGACCATGGAAAAGACCGGAGCAGACGACTGAGCCGAAAGGTGAGGTATCAGCTCCGTGTCGATGGCCACGGCTCCCACAAGCTCTGGCTCCAAACTCAGAGGAAGAGTCGGAGGAGGAATCGAAGATGGGGTGGGAATAGCCACTGTCTGTTGAGAAGGGCTATGGAGCATCTGGGCTAGTCCCCAAGACTTAAGTCTACTAACCATCCTCTCGAGGTCATGGTCCAAGAGCCTGGAAGACCTAGTGGAATGGGTTCGATGGCTCCACTCCAAGAGTAAGGAAGACCTCGGAGCTAAGTGAACAGATTCCAAGGACGGAGACCTGGACAGTTTACGGCTGGCTGATGGCCAACACCACTATCGGCGCCGACTGAGTCCTAGAATCATCGGCTCCGGCTCGAGCCGATGTAGAAGATAGAGTTTGAGAAACGTCGACTCCAGCCGGAGCCGATGAGGAAGACCGTCTTGGAAACATCGGCTCCAGCCGAAGCCGATGTAGCAGCAGTCAGACCAACACCCGTCGAAGGCTCTGAACACGGAGCCGACGGCTTAGATGGCTTCCCAGACTATGACTTGGTCGGGGAACCTTCAGGCTTTAATAAGCCCCTCAAAATTAACTTATTTCTGCGTTCCTGCAGGACTCTTGGACTGAACGCATGACAGACAGAACAAGAGTCCTACAGGTGCAGAGGGCCCAGGCAATAAACACAAGTGTGACTGTCAGCGACATTTTCTGACAGCACTAGTCACACTTCTTGAAGCCTGAGACCCTGGTGTCTTTCGACATCCTAAAAGGTACAAAAAAAAGACACACACAGACACCCTTTAACACAAGCGAAGTCAGTCACACAACAATTTAAACTGACACTTTAAAGAAGGGGAATAGGCCCAAAGGCCTAACCTTCTAACCAAAGAAGGGGTTAGGATTAAGGGATTAAAAGGGACCAGGAAGGGAGATTAACTATGAAGGGAAGCTAATGGGATGGTCACTAACAAAATTCTAACTGAAAGTCTGACTAAAAGGGTGATATTCAAGAATTATAAATTCTAACCTGCAGAGCCGGTAAAAAAGCACCTCGCAGCTGTAAGCGGCAAACGAGATCTGGGTAGTTGGCGCCTAGCATTGTGGGAAATAGGGTAGCCTCGAGCCGGTATAAATAGCTCTCGAGCTTTAGTATAGGCTGAGTCGGAGCCGAGGGTCGGCTCCAAACCTATCCAGCAAGAATGAAGGCGAGACTGACAACTTAACATTAAATGTTTATACCCTAACAAAAAAATAAACCAAAAAACAAGATGGTTGTAAGGAGGGAGCAACTTACTGAAACAGCGACCATTCAAGTATCTACTGGTATAGCAAGTTCAACTTACATAACTTTAGTGTAGTTGTCATGCTGATCACTGCTGCAGTTGCCTTAGCTAAATGAATAGATTACCTTAGCCAACTACATTTGGGAGGCGGACCAAAATCCCCTGGAGAATGGTCCTTGCAAATCTTGATCTGGATATAGAGAAGGAATCAAACTTATAGTATTTTGTAAAAGTACTTGCAGAATAAGTAGCAGCTTCTGGAATGCATCTTGAATTCATCCCTTTACGGAAAGCCATTGATGAGGCCGAGGCCCTGGCAGAGTGGACCTTGACCCTGCCTGGGCAGATTTGGTATGGAGAATATAACGAACAGTAATACCGTTAAGACAACCATTTGGAAATGGTCTCTTTTGACACAGGCTGTCCCTTCTTACCTTCATAAGAAATTAACTGATTTGAAGATGTGAAACATTTAGTTCTGTCAAGACAGTACTAGAGTTGTTTGTGGACTTTCAAGGTATAGAGTATCCTTTCTCCCTCGTTCAGAAAAGAAAATGGGGAGATGGATACTTTGGCTTAAAGTCAACTCAGATACCACTTTAGACATACAAGAAGGATTAGTTCTCAAAGGAAATCCTGTCCCTATGGAAGTTGAGATAGGACTAACTCACCATAAGAGCTTGCAACTCAGATACACTTCTTGCAGAGGTTAGAGCAGTCAAACTGTTTTCCATATAAGAGTCTTAAGTCAGCCAGATCCGCTAGTTCAAATGGAGCAAGTGTTAGCTTCTCCAACACAAAGTTAAGATCCCAAGGAGAGGCCACCGATATTCCTGGCGGTCTCTTGTGCAAAACCCATTTCAAGAACATGTTGACATGACTGCACTGAAAGAGGGGGATCCAGGTTCACAGATGCTGAAATGGCCAAAATATGAACCTTCAAAGATGAAGAAAGGCCATAGGATAACAACTCGAACAAATATTGTAGAATCAGAGAACAACTAGCTCTGAATGGATGTTGGTACCAACTAGGAACCTTTTTCCATTTGCTAATATATGATTTTATATTAATAAGGCTTTCCTGCCTCCCTTAGAACCCGCTGTATGTCCTCAGTACACAGGTGCCTAAAAAGAATTAAGACTCTATCATCCAAACAGTCAATTAAAGAGGACTGATGTTGGGCTGCATCAAACATCTCTGATGTTGTGTGAGCAGATCCAGTCTGTGAGGAGGCTTGTGGCAATTGCCCCTGGCCATTTCCAAAAGGGAGAACCATGGTTGCCTGGGCCAAAAAGAAGTCACCACAGTGATCTTGGGGTATTCATTCTGAAGCTTCAGAAGTACCCTGAATATTAGTGAAAAAGGTAGAAAAGTATACAGGAACATTCCTGTCCAAAAAAGGTATCCGTCTTCCAACCCTTCTTGCAAGGAATCCTGGAAAAGAATCACACCATTTGACTGTTCAGAGAAAAGGCAAAGAGGTTTATACTTGAGGAATTCCCCTCAGACAGATCAAAATATGGAAGACCCCCTGATCTACTTTCCATTTGAGAGAGTCTGTCTTGGTGCTGCTCAGCTTGTCTGCCACACAACTTTGCTCTGACAGAATGTAGGATGCCTTTAAAATGAGATTATGCTGTGAAGCTATATCCCAAGCCAACTCCGCTAGTCTACAAAGGTGGTATTCACCTGATTCCCCCTTATTTGTTGATGTACCACGTGACTGACTGTTGAACAAAGTTGGTTTGGGGAGTAGACTGCCTTGAGGAAGGCAAGAATCACCCTGACATTTATGTGCTTACATCTGTCCTTGTTTTCCCGCACTCTTGTACTTTTATCCCTCCTGAAACTGCTCCCAAAGCAAAGACTGAAACATCTGTGCTGACCAACTGCTCTGGAGCAGGAAGGGGAAAAAGGGAGACCTGCATTTAACGGATCTGTTGTCCTCACCAAAAGATCTCTTCCGACAAACCACACCACTGGGACTTTAAAGATAAAGGGTGTTGATGCTCAGCCTAGACAGACGTCAGATACCACTATCTTTTGCATGTGGTGTCCTGCCAGGGCTATCGTGAAAATCGCATATAGAATGAGATCTAAACTCCTGGAGATATTACCTAGCGGTGACTGAAATATGAGTGGAAACCCATAGAAACAGAACTAAAAATCAATTTTTTCCTCTAAAGAAATGTTCTTTGAACTGAGGTGTCTAGTTGACATCCCCAGAACACAATCCTGTGTGAGGGAATCAAGAAAACCTTTTGAATGTTCTCTTGGGAGTCCCAGCATCTGTAACAGATCCCTCACCCAAGAGAGATTCCTGACACTTTGAAAGAGACAATGAAAATATAACCAAGTCATGTAAATATGGACAAATGTGGGTAACCTGTAGCCTGCACTGAGCTACAACTGGAGCAATTCACTAAGTTAACACTCTTGGTGCAGTGAATAGTCCAAAAGGTAAGGCAGAGAACTGACAATGTGATCTAGACACACAAAACTATTAAGAAATGTCTGAAGTCTGGAAGAACAGGGATGTGATGAGCATCTTTCAAGGGCTCACAAATGAAATATCGGCACAACTCCAAGACAGGGCAGCACTGAAACCTGAACTTTGAACACTGCTCTTCTCCTTAAAACTTCTTTTGGGGAAGGGACAGCCCACTCCCCAACCCCATACAAACTTAAATACACCAACTCCAAGACTGCTATACCTCAGAGAAAAGGACATTTCTATGAAATTACATCCTGAACTTGATATATACAAGTCCAATCTTTCAGACATTCAGTCTTCACATTTCAGGACTTGGTCTAGCAGGTCCCAATATTTCAAATGGTTATCTCTTAAGCTTAGTGTTACCGGGAAACCTGAGAGTGGAAGAACAGGCAATGGGTTATGCAGCGACATAATTCTGAATTTGGACAAAATCACAAATATGTTTATTAAAGATCCAGAACTGGCCATAAAGCATTTTCTCTCTCTGGCACCAGGAACATCCTTGAGTAAAAATCCCTCCCTACTTGAGAAGGAGGCACTGGTACTATCACTCACTGATGAGACAAGATGTGATTACCAGGTGGAAACAGTCTGATCTGGAGGATGAGGAATGACCCCGCTGAAAAAGAGGAATCTCCTCCCACTGCCATCTGGAACCCTGATGATTTTCAGAATCCATTTGTCAGAAACAATCATTTGCCAGAGAGAAAAACACGAGATTCAGACTTTGTGGAAGAAAAAGGAAATCAGAGGGGGAGGGGTCACAAGAGGTCTCACGAACAGTTATCCAGACTTGTTGGACTGTCTTTGGAGGTTTGAGACTTCTCTTTGGAACCTCACTTGCCATTTCTTCTTAAACTGTTAACCTGAATTTTGTTGAGATTGTTTTATTCTGTTTTTTTGCCAAAAGTTGATGAAGACATAGAAAATCCTTTGGAAAATTTGGAAAAGGGCTGCAAAATCCCTGAAACAGCTTGCCCGTTCCAGCACACTTTTGGACCATCACTGCATCAGAATTTAAAATCTCACTCATCTGGGAGGTTCTCAGAATGCAGCAATGCAAACATCTTTAAAACAGTACCAGTGGCCAAAGCCCTGGAAGGAGCATCAACAGTCTCATACACATACTGCAAACAATGAGCACTGACCTATGCAACATAAGAAATTAAGTTATTTAAAGCAGATTTTTCCTTACATGACAAAAAAAGTTATGTACTTACTATAACTTGGCATCTGTGCTTTCCAGTGTCATTATTCATTACGAATGGGTCTTGGATCTGACCTCGGATCCGAGCCGGCAACTGTTAAGACAGATCCAGAGCGCAAGATCCTCCCCTTCCCAAAATCCCCTGCTACCTTCTACCCTCAGACCGAGTATGCTAACCCAATAGAAATACAGAAGAAACTGCACAAAGATCAAAACATTCCAAAAGACCAGCCACTCCAGCTTGCCAGAACCTCCAGAAGGAAGGGAAGGAGGACGTGAATATGGTGAATGATGACATTGGATAGCACAGATGCCAAATTATGGTCAGTACGTAACTATCTGACGCCATACATACATTACTCATCACAAATACGTCAGAGTCCCCAGTTACTATGCACCATGGGTGGCTTCAAGGAAGGATATGCTGGAGCAGAAAGGAACCAAAGGAAGTTCTGTTCCTACACACCAAGCCAAATTTGTCATGCAAAATGAAAAGCATGTGGATTAGACCAAGTCGCAGAGACAAATCTCATAAAGCGAAAATCTAGCCAAGAAGGTAGTAGTAGCAACAGGCATAGAAAAGTGGGCCTAAACCGGTCTGGATAATTCTAAATATCCATCATAAATGTAGGAAAATACTACTCACAATCCACCTGGAAATAGTCACTTTGGAAACTGCCTGGCCCTTTCTGTTCTGAGAAAAGGCCACAAAGAGATGGTCCAACTTCCTAAATCCCTCAGTCCTTTTTAGATAAAAACGCAATTGCCTGTAGACAACAATGCAAGATATAGTCTCTCTTACTACAGTACCTAGGGAAGAACAGCAGTTGAATAAACTGAATGAGGTTTAGCCTCCAAAGACACTTTGGAAAGAAATGAAGGACTGGTCCTAAGGGACACCCTTATCCTTATAAAAGATCATAAATGGAGGCGCTATGCTTAGGGCTTGGAGTTCCAAGACCCTTTTGGCAGAGATATCGGCCACTAAAAAGGCCATCTTTCAAGCAAGGAACCTGATATCAGAAGCAGCAGCTGGTTCTAAATTTTTTTGCATCAGGGACTGCAGCACCAATGTCAAATCCCACGGCAGGGATGGATCCTTAACAGGAGAACTAAGATGAAAGACCTCTTTCAGAAAGGCTCTGCACAGCTTACAAGAAAAGGTAGGTTCCAGGTTTAGATGGAAATTAGAAATGGACGCTAAATGGAGCTTGATGGTAGAAAAATTTGTCCCATCTTGAAAAAGGAAAGGTAAGAATAGTAAAATATCAGTAATAGGGGCCAAAAAAAGGGCCCAGATTGCATTGTCAAGCCCAAAAAAAAAAGTTCTCCATTCACTTGAATAGACCTTCTTTGTAGATGGCTTTTGAAAGGTCAAGATAATGCTCTTTAATGGGGAAGGAAGCCTGGACTGCGAAAAAATTACTGTAAGTGGAGAAACCACGTGGTTAGACACCGGGTCTGGAGACTGGGAAGAGGGAGCCCTCAGGGATGGGAGATGAGAGCCAGAATGGGATCCTGTCTCCACGGCAGATACTTCAGATGAGACCTTAGGAAGGAGAACCATGCCTGGCAAGCCCAGAAAGGGGCAAGGAAGATGAAAGGGGTCTTCAGGCGGTGAGCTTTCTTTAATACTTTGGCTATTAGGAGAGTAGGAGGATAAATGTAGATAACACCCAAAGGCCAATCGTGAATGAGAGCATTCCTGGGTGACTCCCCCACTGGAAGGATCAGGACAAAGTAATTGCTGCATTTGTGGTTGACTGGGAAGACAAAGACTGCAGCATGGCTGACCCCAATGGCTGAATATTTGTCCTGCCGCCAACGGATTCAGGGACCACTCATGAGGACTCTGGCAGATCTGCTGAATCTGTCAGCCAGCACATTGGAACTCCCAGGAATATGGGTTGAAAGAAGAAAACTCCTGGAAGTCTGTTTGGATTGCTGTGGTCCACAGAGGGAGGCACTCCTAAAAGGCTTGCAACATTAGGACGACTGCTCGCATCTTCAGGATGCTTATCTGCAAACAGGTCTCTGAGGGGGCATAAACTGTCCTGACCTGAAAATGCCACCCCAGCCCCGAAAGAAGGCATCTGTGGTCACTGTAGCCTTAGGTGGAAGAAGGCAAAATTGGACTGCCTAGGTATAGGTCCTGGGACTGAAGCCACCAAATGAGATGATTCCTGCACACCTGAGTCACCTTTATTGTCATGGACACTGGGTGAACCAGAATGGATCACTGGACTGCCAGGGTCCACTGGAGCACTCATATGTGACATCTGGCAAGGGAAACTAATTGAATGGCAGCCGCCATCGTACCCAACACTTGGAGAATCAAACGGACTGACAGGTGCTGTAGTTCAAGCAAGAGGGAAACAGGACTTCGAATGAGATTTATCCTGCAGGGAGGCATGCTGCAGTTTCTGATACAATGTCCAACTGGACCCCAATGAACTCCAGGTTTCAGCACAGAAAAATATTGGACGTGGGCAGATTCACAGTGATACCTAGATGTTAGAAAAGACTGAGGATAAATATGTTTGCCACTGACAGTCAATGTCTTGTGGGAACCCCGTGAGAAGCCAATCATCCAGGTACGGAAAGACCTGGAAACCTTGCAGCTGGAAATGAGCTGTCATGCATTTGGTAAACACCCGAGGGGCTGTGGTGAGTCAAAATGGCAGGACCCTGAACTGATGATGACTGGCCTCAAACCGAAAGCTCAAGTGTCTTCTGGAGAGTGTTGATCTTTATATGACAGTACACGTCCTTGAAATCCACTAAGCACATCCAATCATCCTTGAGCAAGAGAGGCAGAATGGACTGAACAGTGAGCATTCAGAACTTGGACTTTTTGAAAGATTTAGCTCACTGAGGTGCAAAATCTGACACAGGTCCCCAGTCTTTTTCGGCACCAAAAAGAAACAGGTCTGTTTTGGACTTTCATTGTCCTGTTGGGACCTCTTGGATGGCTCTTTTTCTGAAGAAGGTCTTGAACATCGAGAAAGGCCAACTCCCTTTGGTGGGGTGGAACGTCCAGAAGAAACTTTCAAATTGGAGCAGCCTGGGAAAAGGGAATGAAATAACCCTTGGAAATATTTAGCACCCACTGATGAGAAGTGAATCCAGGCTAGTGGGCAAAGGGAGAGTCTACCTCTGACAGCCTCCAGGGCAGCACAGTCAGGCAGCATCTCAGGAATGCTGGAAAGGCTTCTCCAAGATGGGTTCCTGGGAGCCCTGATTCTGCAGACCCCCTCTGCCACTGGGGCAGCATTTGCTATTGAATCTACTGCCCCGGCTTGCAGAAGAGGATTCCAGGGGAGCATTCTGGAAGGAAGAGAGTCTCCTCTGGAACCAAAGTTTCTTATTTCCCCTCTGTGTCTTAGAAAAGGACTGCTTGAGAGAAGAAACCTTGATCCCTACCATGGAAAGAGTCTTGCCTTTATGCTCAATGTTGGATACATTTTCCTTAACAGACTGACCAAACAAGATGAAGGCATCACAAAGGGGGAGTTAATAAGAGATGCCTTGAAAGGTTCCGAAAACCTGCATAGGTGAAGCCAGGCATGTCGCTGAATGGGAATACCTGTGCCTATTGCTCAAGAGGTGGCCTACGAAGAATTGATCAACCTCATCGAAGTATTAGCCAGGGAACTCAGAGTAGACAGCTTTGGAGAGTCCAGCTTAAGACTCTCCGGAGGCAACAGCTCTGTAAGGGAAGTGTTAAGTTCCAAAACCAAGTCCCTTTGAAGCTGGGTAAAATGAGCAAAATAATTAGATGCACTCAGTCCGAAAGCAGCTGAGGCAAAAACGCTTTTCAAAATGGTTGATCGTCCGGGACTCCTTGTTTGGGGATGGACTGAGGACCTTTGCTCACCTAGCTTCTTAGCAGCGGTCACCACGATGGCATCGACGGGGACACCTTTGCTCCAAAATATTCTGTACTTGGGAGGACTGAGGAATTTGCTAACTTTATTGGGGACAGGTTCCACAGTGAAAAGCACCATCCAAGCCCCGCAGGTGATAAGGTCCACAAGCTCCTCAGCAAAGAGGAGGGGGGACAACCAGGTAGAATATGGGCTTGTCCCGAAGGCCTTCAGGAATACAGACTCCTCCGAAGATGGAGATGGGGAAGACCAACCACCTTTTTGCTTGAGAACCTAGAGGAAGTCCCCGGGGAACACTTCCTCAGGCGAAGTATGGGGGACCAGTCTCTGTCCTCAAAATCAGTGTCCTCACTTATGGACTCTATGGGGAGGCCAAGTTTCTCCTCTTATACGTTCTGTTCTGAGGGAGTTCCTCCATGGTGGGCTCAAGGGAAGACTCTGAAAAGACCGGTACCCCAAGTGGGGCAGTGCCACCCTGAAGGCACTTACAGGAGAGCAGAACTTATAAGGATGAGGACGCCTCAACATCCAAACCTGAGAAAGGCTGGCAAGGACCTAGAAAGACGGAGAGGTATCTACCAAACTGGAGAAGGTCTTCTCTACTGCCCATAAGGCCAAAAGACTAGACAAAGCTCCTCCGCCTTCCCAGTGGCCAGGGCCATCTGGGAAGGGAGAAGGGACCCCGGATACAGCACCAAAGCCCTGTGATGATATCTGGCCCTGAGCTGTCCAAAGCTGAAGTTCAAAGGGGAAGGGAATGGTCCAAAATATCTGGGCCTGAACCCATCCACAGCAAACTTGCACCTACCTTTTGGAGTCGAGGCACATCCAGGGACCCTGACAGTGTCAAGAAGAGGGCTATACCCAACACAGTCTGCCTCTCACTGGAATTTCCTTGGTCCTGACATTCCAAAGCCTGTGAGACTGGAAGAGGAGAGTGGAGTCCTGTAGACAAATAGGGCGCCCTAGTCATCTGGGCAGGGGACGGCAGTATGCCAGTCTCAATTTGAGCCGAGAAAGCTCATCATCTTAACTAAGTCTGAGGGAAGTAGGCTTCTGGAGGATCTGGATGAGACTGAAGAGTGACCTGAACTTGTGGGGGATCCGACCTTGGATCCCATTGCCCTATGGTCCTGGGAAGCGGATCTACTCAGATGAGTCGAGCCAACTTGCTGGAGGGAAAAGGGGGGAACCTTCAAATATAATGGGATTCGACATCTAAGTTGGATCAGAGGGCTTGGATGGCGAGCAGGTCTGATCAGACAAACTAGCTGGATCCAGAGATAGCTTGTGCCTGCTCGGATCTGAAGGCCTCCAATTTGTGGAGATCTTGGATCCAAGAGTCTGATTCGATGTTCTTGGAAAGGCAGATCTCTGATCCGAAGCTAAAGAGGCTGGACTCTGATCCGGAGTTCGGCGATCCGAGAGCCTCGGCTTCTTAGAGTGAGAGAATGAAGAGAACCCCTCCCCGAGGGAGGAGGCGGCCTCTTTTTAGGTTCCTGATGGGGTTTGGAAGGGGAGTCGGTGAGCAGAGGATCCCTGTGAGCCAAGCCCTTCAGAAGCAGCTTATTGGGGTGCTCTATGAGGGCTCTGGGGTTGAATGCAGCACAAATGTCACAGTCAACCTCCAGGTGCGCAGACCCTAAGCAATAAAGATACGTGTCATGCGAGTCGGAATATAGCATCTGCCGACCGCACGAAGAGCATATCAAACAGAAGGTTCATCAGCCATGCTATTATGGTACACACACATTCACCAGCTATAAACACTACAAACAATAAAACCCCCTAACTAAATCTTACAACTACAATTTAACAAAAAAATCTTTTTTTTTTATCCTAGTGGAAAACTAACAACGAAGGAAACCCCAACTAAAATAACAAGACTGGAGAACAGGAGGGGAGGTAAATACAATAATAAGGATTAATTAAAACTAAGCTAAACTATGCTCCAAGACAAGGAAAAAAATATATATATATAAAGCACTTATCTGAACGACTAACCTGAGCACTGGGATCATGTCTGAAGTGTTTCAGTGGCAAACAAGATCTGAGGGTTAAAAGGTATCTGGGGATTATTGGAAGGGGAGGAGTTTCAGCTCTGGATCTGTCTGACAGTTGCCAGCTCTAATCCAAGGTAGAATCCAAGACCCATTTGTGATGAATGGCATGGACAGCACCAGATAGTACAGTTGTGTACACTTAAAATAAAATGTAGATGTTAGAGTGTATTCACTGCTGCAGTCATTACCATTTGGGTAATCTGCTGGCAGGTTGCCCTCAGTCGGCCTGAAAAACAAAGTCTTGGGTCCTGCGTCGGTTGCTATCTCCTCTTCCATGACGTCAGGGGTATAAAACATGCAGCTAACGCCATTTTATTCAGTTTTTTCAGCCCCATATGTCAGGTGCCCCCCAAATGGGAAACAAAAAAAAAAAAAAACAACAAAAAAAATTATATATATGTATGTATATATATATATATATATATATATATATATATATATATATATATGTATACACACACACAGACACACACACATACATAAACAGACATATGTAAATGCACTTTTAGCAACAAACTTTACCTTCATGTAAAAGCAAATACAAAGGCTTTAGTATATAGTGAAGGAAAGAAAAATTATAGAAAAGGGGGATGGCGGGTGGGTAACCTGGACTGCAACAGTGAATACACTCGAACATCTACATTTATGGCAAATGTACACAACTGTACTATGTTCTTCATGTTTCACTGTTGCAGTCATTACATTTGGGTAGAATCCCAAAGCTATGGATGGGAGGATGAACTAACAGTATAGGAGCGGCTAAAAGGCCCTGCAGAACTGCAGTGGCACAGCTGGCCCTGGATTTGGAGAAGAGAGGCAAATGATAATGCTTTGTGAAGGTATGAACAGAGCTCCAAGTAGCAGCCTCTAGAATGTCTTTGGTTGGAGCCCCTCTGAGAAAAGCTGCTGAGGAAGAGGTAGAGGCAGCCCTGGTGGAATGTGACCTGATCCCCTTGGGCACAGGTTCACCATGGTGCAAGTAGCAGAAACGAAGGCAGTGGCTTATCCACTTAGAAATAGTCTGCTTTGATATAGCCTTCCCCTCTGACCCTGCAGGAAATGCTACCAGTAGTTGCTCACACTTCCGTAGTGATTTGGTCTTGTTTAAGTAGAATTTTAGTTGTCTGTGTACATCGAATGAATGCAGAATCCGCACCCCCTTGTTCTGCAGATTTGGGTAAAATGTTGGCAGGTGAATTATGTGGTTAAAAGCCACATTGGATACCACCTCAGGCATAAAAGGAGGATTGGACCTGAGGGACACCCTGTCCGGGTAAAATGTAATAAAAGGCTCCACAGCCTTGAGAGCCTACAGTTATGAAACCCTTGTTCCAAAAGTGACTGCCAAGAGGAAAGCTGTTTTCCAGGATAGAAATGTTATATCCGCAGTAGCTGCTGGTTCAAAAAGAGGTAGGGTGAGTTTTTCCAGCACAAAGTTGAGGTCCCATGCAGGAGTTGGTGGTGATCTGGGAGGCCTTAAATTTTTGGCCTCTCTAAGATACTGCTTAAGCAGAGGATGAGAATAGAGGGGAGGCTCTGTGTTGTAATGAGCCAAGATGGCAGAGGCATGTATTTTTATTGAAGAAAAAGATAGACCCTTGTCAAGCATCTCAGTCAAATATTGTAAAATCTGAGGAACACTGGGCTTTGCTGTGTCTGTTCCTTCTGCTTGGTCTCCAAGCAAAGAATCTCTTCCATTTATCAGCATAAGATTTTCTAGTACTAGGCCTTCTGACTTCCAAAATGACATCCATTACAGATTTACTGAGAGGTGTTGTTTAAATGATCAGCCATGCTACAAGGTTCAGAGTTTGGAGCTGAGTGTGCAGCATTTGATTGTTCTGTTGAGACAGTAGATGAGGCATTTGAGGCAAGTACCAAGGAGGAAGTTGAGACATATTCCTTAGAATTGGGGACCAGTGCTGGCGGGGCCAGTCTGGAGCAACTAGGATCATTTTTGTTTTTTCCTGTCTGACTTTTAGTAAGAACTTGGAGAGAAAAGGCAGAGGGGGAAAGGCATAAACTGACAGTTTTTTCCAACTGAAGCACAGGGCATCTACTTTCCCTGCTTTTCTGTGATAAGTTCTTATGCAGAATTTGTCCAGCTGATAATTTTTGGGAGAGGCAATTAGATCTAAGCCTGGGCTCCCCCATTTGTGTTATGCTGAAGATTTGTGGATCCAGTTTCCATTTGTGTGGGCCCATAAGATTTCTGTATAGGTAGTCTGCCAGAGTATTTTGCTTTCCTGGCAGGAATTGAGCTTGAAGATGTATTTGGCAAGTCAAAGCTGTGTTCCATAATGCCATGGGCTAGTCTGCAAAGGGGGTAGGAATGTGTACCCCCTGCTTGTTTATGTACCACATAACAGTGGTGTTGTCCGTCTAACAGTAGTTGTCCTGGATGAAGCAAGTCCTTGAAGGCTGTCAGAGCTATCTGAACAGCTAGCATCTCTTCCTGGTTGATATGCGGATGCATTTGTTTTGGGCTCCATTTGCCCTGAATGCATCTCCTCGCCAGGTGGGCCCCCCAACCATAGTCTGATGAGTCTGTAGTTAGGGTTTGGGTAGCAGGGGGTAGAGTGAATGACAGTCCCTTGTTTTGGTGACGTCTCTGCCCACCAAAGAAACTCCTGTTGTAGGCAGGGAATGAGAGGAATAATTGTTTCCAGACTGTGACAATGTTGACTCCATAAACTTTTTAGGTACCACTGTAGTTTCCTCATATGCAGTCTCGCATAAAGAATTAGTAGAATGCAGGATGCCATGACCCCCAAAGCCTGCAGAATTTGTCTTGCAGATAACTGGGTTTTTGTTGCCATTTGTTTCAAGTATGTTGTCAGTTGCCTTTGTCTGGCATAAGGTAAGCCACCTGGGCAGTTGTATTCAAGCTTGCACCCAGGAATGTAATTATTTGAGAGGGTACCAGTTGGGGATTTCTTTTCGTTTGTGTACCCGAGGCATGTTAGAAGCCTTTTTACAAATGCCAGATGTTGAAGAACAGTGTCCTTGTCCTCTGCTTGAATGACACAGTCATCCAGATAAGGATAAATTTGTATGCTTCTTTGATTGCAAAATGCAATTACTGGTGCCAGGCACTTTGTAAAGACCCTGGGCGTAGTAGATAAGCCAAAGGGCAGTGCAGAGAATTGGTAATGCAAAAAACCTGCTTTGAAACGGAGGGATCTTTTGCACGATTCCCTTATTGGGATATGCATGTATGCTTCTTAAGTCTAGAGTAACTAACCAAGCGTTACTGCCCAGCATAGGCAGTAGCTGTTGTAAAGTCAGTATTTTGAATTTTGGAATGTCCAGGAACGTGTTCAAAATCAATATGTTCAATACTGGACGCCAGGCATCGTCTTTTCTGGGTACCAGGAAAAGTCTTGAATAAAAACCTTGCCCTTTTTCCTTTTCTGGTACTGGTTGAATAGCCCCCATATCCATGAGGGACATTACTTGTTTCTGAGCCTCTGCCCACTTATTTTGTGGCAGATCTGGCCAACCGTTTGGATTTGGTAAAGTATGGAAAAGAAATCTATACCCTTGGGATACTATGTTTAATACCCACTTGTCCTGGGTAATTAACTGCCAATTTTGAGCATGAAGTGCTAGTTTCCCCCCCAAGGGGGCTGCCAAAAGATAAGTGCTTGGTGAAGGCAGAGGGAAGTCATTGAGACTGCTTACTGTAGGGTTGTGCTTTGTTTCCTACGGATTTGGAGGTGGAGGCACCCCATTGCTTTGACCTGTAAGAACCCTGTGATTGGAATCTGGAGCCAGTTGAGCGCCTGGATTTGCCTAGAGCAGCTCTGTTGGACACAGGAAAGGACCAATTTTTAGTAGGCCAGTGCATACTGAACCTGGGTGGCTGCACTTGCAAGAAATCCTTTACAGTTTGCATAGATTTAGCTTTGTCTTCCATTTTCTTTAAAAACCTCTTCTGCCTTATTACCAGAGTATCATGCTGCAAGGGGCAACAATTTAGCTTTAACATGATCAGGCAGATTTTGCTCCTTGACCCAGGCATGCTTTCTAATCACAGATCCAGTAACTGTGGCCCTGCAAGAGGCCTCCAAGGAATCAAAACCACCTTGCAAAGTATGCTTTCCAGCCTGTTCTGCTGAATGCAATAATTCCTGTAATTCTTTATTTTCCACACAACCAGAAATCAACATCATTTTCTGTTTTCAGTAAGCCCATAACATGCTGTTGATATTTAAGCATATGAAATTGGCAGTTTAAGGCCCTAACTGCCAAGATTGCAGATGTATAAACCTTCTTTCCCCATCAATCCAGTGCCCTGGAATCTCTATCAGAGGGGGTAGGATTTTTGGCTGTAGAAGCCTTTACACCCTTGGGACCCTGTGAAATAGTCTCAGAATCAGCAGCAGGATTTCTGAATACAAATTTGTGGTAGTCAGGAACCCTGTAATATCTGTCTGGCTTACTAGGAGCTTCAGGTAGGGAATCAGGAGCCATGCTTGATTCCAAAAACACAACAACAATATCTAATACAGGAGGTATTGCCAAAGGACTATGCGGAGGAAGGAGGAGGAAATCCCTAAGCCTCTTTTTTGATTCAGAGAAGTCCTTACTCTCCCAGTGAAAATGGTCCCTTAAAGTACGCAAAGTTTCTCCAAAAGAGTAAACCTCAGGAGGAGATGCAGAAGGGATGGATTCTCCTGCATCAGAATCCTCATAGGGCTGAATAAAAAATTCCTGATCAGAAGAGGAATCATTAGAAATAGAAACCTGATCTAAGATTCATAATCAGTAGCCTCTTAGCAGGGGGGGGGGGGGGGGGGTTGGGAACCCCTGATCAAGATAATTAAGTCCTCAGCCATTTTGATAATCTGTTTTTTAGGCATAGGGGCCTGAGCACGTGGCTCATGCGTCATTTTTTTTAGACATAGAAGTTTTTGATCTTGTTTTTGAGGCTGACTGTTTAATATAAAAATGTTGAGGCCTGAAAACACCCTCAGAAGCCGGTGCCTGCTCAGTGGCTCTGGACCCCTCCAAGGGAGAGACATCCGCGGGTTCAATACTCTGAGAATCTCACAGCATACCGGGCACCGAATGGGTCTCGGTAGAGGCCTGCGACTCAAAAGTAGCAGGTATCAGGGGCTGTTAAAGTGCCTCACTGAGCACCTGCGACTGGGATAGGAGAAGCTTAGTCGGTTTTGGACCTTGATGGTCTGTCTTTTTCTTAGCGCTTTTTGTGAACTCCTGTAGTCGGATTGCTAACAGACGACATTTCAGGATAATTATATCTTGATCCAAAATATTTAGAGGCAGAAATATACAGACCCTTAATAGTGCTTTGGTTAAATTTAGCACAAAACCGACAGCAAGGCACATTGTGGTCAGGGCCTAGGCAGGGAATACAGTACAAATGAAAATCCTTATGAGGTATTTGCTTCCCACAAGGAATGCAATTATTAACTTTTACTGACTTTGGTAAGGAGCAAGAAAGTTTCCCCAAGGGGGTACTTAGCTTTAGATTGAAGACTTCGGTTCTGAAACTCGAATGCGAAAATTTTAGGAGTCTGCCAACCAGCACTTGCGAACTGCTTCTGCTTTGGGCACCGCAGCAAGAAAGACCGAATAAAATGGCATTGGCTGCATGTTTTATACCCCTGACGTCATGGAAAAGGAGACAGCAACAGACGTTGGACCCAAGACTTTGTTATTCATGCCGACTGAGGGCAACCTGCCAACAGATTACCCAAATGTAATGACTGCAACAGTGAAACACGAAGAACATCTGCAGATAAAACATCCCTTGTACTTTCACAATTTGCCAGAAGAAGTTAACATTTGAGCCTAGCAAATTCAAATTTTGAAAAATCAAAGTTGTACAAGTATGCACTTGATTCCCACACTTAAAATTCCCATCCTTATCAGAAAGAGTAGGACTGGAATTAAGTTCTTAGCAGTAGTCAACTAAAACTACAGCTGCAGGGTCAGGTTTGGGAATAGTGTATAAAAATTTGAAAGTCTGACCAACTTTATACATCCTATTTGCCTTTTTACGGGGCAGCTGGTTGACCACCAGGAAAACTACAGACAGTAACACACATTCTGTAAAGTTGAAAGAACATGAAGAAAGGGTGTAGGTTCAGGAAAATCCATCTGAAACAACTTGTTTTTTTCCTAAGGGGCTGAGAATCATCAGTAATCTCCCACTGAAAACAATAGCACATTCTAGCAGTAGTCTCATAAGAGAAAATCCACAGGGAGAAACAGAAACCAAGCTCTCAACTCAGTCTGAATCAGGAATCAGAAGAAAAAATTCTGCACCCGTCCTTGAATCATCCTATTTAGATTCAGGATCTTGAATCTCTTCAGGAAAAGAGGAATTCCTCTTTTTTACAAACTACTTAACAAGAAAGATCAATAACCTGAATTAAACCTTGTGTCAGACCCAATAAACTACTCCTAGCCATAGAAATTTGAGGAGTAAATACATGATTAGGTTTTGGTTTCTTTTTGACAGGAAACATGGGACCAACACAGTGTTATTAATGGCAGCAGCTGCTTCCCCAGGGATGGGCACAACATGACAACAGGGAAATCTTCCCAGTTCCTTCTCCCAGGACGGACAAAAGTGGCTCTCCCTTCCCACATTGTTACCCCCAAGTACACAGTAGTTGTAGGTGACACCATACAGTTGTGTACACTTACCATAAATATAGATGTTTGAGTTTATTCACTGTTGCAGTCATTACATTTGGGTAATCTGCTGGCAGGTTACCCTCAGTCGGCCTGATTAACAAAGTCTTGGGTCCTGCATCTGTTGCTGTCCCCTTCTTCAATGACGTCAGGTCGCCATGGGTATAAAACATGCAGCCGACGACATTACATCAGTTTTTCTTACCCCACATGTCAGGTGCACTCCAAATGGGGAGCAAATAAAATTAAGAGCACAAAAATATACCTCCAACCAAAAGCAAATACACCAAAAGGGCTTTTAAGCATAGTAAAAGAAAGTAGAGGTATAGCCAGAGTAAAATAGGGGGCTGGAGGGAGGGTAACCAGGACTGCAACAGTGAATACACTCTAAAATCTACATTTATGTTAAGTGTACACAACTTTACTATGTTCATGTTTCACTGTTGCAGTCATTACATTTGGGTAGATTTCAAAAGCTATGGTTGGGAGGAGGAAATTATACAGCATTAGGACCAGCTACAAGGCCCTGCAAGACAGCAGTGGCAAAGCCAGCTCTGGATTTAGAGAAAAGTGGTAAATGGTAATGTTTGGTGAAAGTATGAACTGAGCTCCAGGTAGCAGCTTCTAGAATATCCCTGGTAGGAACACCTCTGAGAAAGGCTGTTGAAGCAGATGCAGCCCTGGTGGAATGGGATCTGATCCCCTGGGGGATAGTTTTTCCATGGTGCTTATAGCAGAAACGAATACAATGGCTTATCCATTTGGAAATGGTTTGCTTTGAAATAGCCTTTCCCTCTGCCCCTGCAGCAAATGCTACCACAGCATTTGTTCAGATTTTCTTTGAGATTTAGCCCTGTTTAAGTAAAATCTAAGTTGTCTGTGTGCATCCAATGCATGCAGAATCCACTCTCTTGTTCTGTGGGTTGAGAAAGTTGACAAATGAATGGTCTGATTAAGGGCCACACTGGATACCACCTTGGGCATGAAGGATGGGTTTTGTCCTGAGAGATATCCTGTCCGTATGAAAAATGATGAAAGGCTCCACTGCCATAAGAGCCTGTAATTCAAAAGTCGTCCTAGCTGAAGTGACTACTAAAAGGAAAGCTGTTTTCCAGGAGAGAAATTTTAAGTCTGCAGTAGCAGCTGGCTCGAAAGGAGGGAGAGTGAGTTTCTACAATACAAAATTAAGGTCCCAGGCAGGGGTTGGAGCTCTCTTGGGTGGTCTTAAGTTTTTGGCCCCTCTGAGATGCTGCTTTAGCAGAGGATGAGAGAAGAGAAGAGGGGAGGTTCTGTGTTGTAATGAGCTAAAATGGCTGAGGCATGGATTTTTATGGAAGAAAATGACAGGCCCTTGTGAAGTATCTCAGTTAAATTTTGCAAAATCCGAGGAATGTTGGGCACTGCTGTGCTTATCCCATAAGACTGATTTCAGGCACAGAATCTTTTCCATTTGTCAGCATAAGATTTTCTAGTACTAAGTCTTCTCGCCTCCAAAATGACATCCACCACAGGTTTGCTGAGGGATACTAAGGGTAAATTTATATGATTAGCCATGCTGCAAGATTCAAAGTTTGGAGCTGAGGGTGCAGAGTTTGGTTGTTCTGCTGAGACAGCAAAGAAGGTGTCTGAGGCAGATTCCACAGTGAAATGTGTGACACTGCGCAGGAGTGGGTACCAGTGTTGGCGAGGCCAGTCTGGAGCAATCAAAATCATTTTTGGTTTGTCCTGTTTGACTTTTAGTAGAACTTTGGAGAGCAAAGGGGGAAAGGCATAGACTGATAGGTTTTTCCGGCTGAAGGACAGACCACATCCACTTTCCAGGCTTTTTTGTGATGTGTTCTTGTGCAAAATCTGTCCAACTGATAGTTCTGGGGTGAGGCAAAAAGATCTATGTCTGGGCTCCCCCATTTGGTGTCAACATGTTGAAAATCCGTGGTTCCAGTTTCCATTTAAGCGGGTCCATGAGATTTCTGCTTAGTTCATCTGCCAGAGTATTCAGCTTTCCTGGCAAGAACTGAGCTTGTAGTTGTACCTGACAGCTCCAGGCAGTGTTCCACAATGCCATGGCTAGTCTGCAGAGGGGTAGGAGTGTGTACCCCCTGCTTGTTTATGTACCACATAACCGTGGTATTGTCCGTCTATCAGTAATTGTCCTGGATGAAGGTAGTCCTTGAAGGCTGTCCGTGCATTCTGTACAGCTAGCATTTCTGTTTGATTTATATGAAGGTGCATTTGATTTGGGCTCAATTTTTCATGAATGCACTTCCCTGCCGGATGAGCACCCCATGCATAGTCTGATGAGTCTGTAGTTAGGGTTTGGGTGACAGGGGGTGGTGTGAATAGTAATACCTTGTTCTGGTGGCAGGACTCTGCCCAGCATAGGAACTCTGGGCGCAGGCAAGGTATGATAGGAATCATTGTTTCCAGGATGTGACAATTTTGACTCCATAATCTTTTTAAGTACCACTGAAGTTTCCTCATATGCAGTCTTGCATATGGAATTAGAAGTATACAGGAGGCCATGAACCCTAAGGCTTGCAGTATTTCCCTTGCAGAAAGCAGGGTTGTTGTGGCCACCTGTTTGAAATAAGTCATCAAATGAATTTGCTTTTCTGGCGTAAGGAAAGCAATCTGGGCAGTTGTATTCAAGCTTGCACCCAGGAATGCCATTTTCTGAGAGGGTACCAGTTGTGATTTATTTTCGTTTACGGTGTACCCTAGACAAGTTAGAACACTTTTTACAAACGCCAGATGTTTTAGAAGAAAGTCCTTGTTTTCTGCATTAATTAGACAATCGTCCAGGTATAGATATATTTGAATATTTCTTTGCCTGCAAAATGCAATTACTGGAGCCAGGCACTTTGTAAAGACCCTGTGCGCAGTAGATAAGCCAAAGGGCAGTGCAGACAACTGGTAATGCAGGTAGCCTGCTTTGAAGCGGAGGTATCTTCTGCAAGATTCCCTGATTGGGATATGCAGGTAAGCCTCTCTTAAATCTAGAGTTGCCAACCAGGCATCTTTGCCTAGCATAGGAGGTAACTGGTGAAGAGTCAGCATCTTGAATTTTGGAATGTCCAGAAAGGTGTTTAGAGAAGATAAGTCCAGACCTGGACACCATGATTTGTCTTTTCTGGGTACCAGGAAAAGTCTTTAATAGAAACCTTGTCCCTTTTCCTCTTCTGGTACTAGTTGAGTAGCCCCCATGCTCATGAGGGAAAGTACTTGTTTCTGGGCCGCTGCCCACTGATTTGGGGGGAGGTCTGGCCATCCGTTTGGAAATGGCAACGTGTGGAAATTAATTCTGTATACCTGGGATACGACATTAATAACAAATTTGTCCTGGATTATAAGTTGCCAGTTTTTTGTATGAAGAGCCAGTATTCCCCACAAAGGGGCGGCTATAAGTGCTTGGTAAGTGTAGAGGGAAGTCACTGAGACTGCTTACAACAGGGAGGTGTCTTGTTGTTTCCAGATTTGGAAGAGGAGGCACCCCATTGCTTTGTTCTGATAATACCTTGGGACTGAAACATGGTGCCATTGGAATGTCTGGGTTTGACATGAGTGGCTCTCGAAGGAACTGGAAAGGACCAGTTCTTAGTAGGCCAGTGCCTACTAAATCTTGAAGGTTGCACTTGTAAGAATTCTTACACAGTTTGCATAGATTTAGCTTTATTTTCCATCTTTTTTAGAATTAGAACTTCTTCAGTCTTATTATCAAAGAGACGGTCTTGTTGTAAAGGAGCATCCAACAATTGTGCTTTAACATGATCAGGCAGAGATTGCTCTTTGAGCCAAGCATGCCTCCTTAGCACAGATCCAGTTACAGCAGCCCTGCAAGAGGCCTCCAAAGAATCAAAACCACATTGCAAAGTATGTTTTCCAACTTGTTCAGCTGAATGCAATAGATCCTGTAAATCTTTATTTTCCACACAGTCAGAAATCAACATTTTCTGTTTAAGCAGTCCCATGATATGTTGCTGATATTTTAGCATATGGAATTGGCAGTTTAAAGCCCTGATTGCCAAGGTTGCAGAAGTGTTGACCTTCTTACCCCACCTATCCAACGCCCTGGAATCTCTATCAGAAGGGGTAGGATTTTTAGCAGAAGCCTTAATGCCCTTGGGGCCCTGAGAAATATTTTCAGGATCCGCAACAGGACTTTTGAAAAGGAATTTGTGGGAGTCAGGAACCCTGTAGTATGTCTGGCTTAATCAGACGCCATACTAGATTCCGAAAACACATCCATCAACAATGTCTAGAACAGGAGGTATAGCCAAAGGTCTATGCTGAGGAAGAAGAAAATTCCTAAGCCTCTTTTTAGATTCAGAAAAATCCTGACTTTCCCAGTGGAAATGTTACCTTAACATATGTAAAGTTTCCTCAAAGGAAAACCCCTCAGGGGGAGAAGCAGAAGGAATGGAATTCTCTGCATCAGAGTCCTCATAAGTAGGTCTAGACAATTCCTGTTCATTAGACGAGTCAGAAGAAATAGAATCCTGTTCAGAAGATTCATGGTCCATTTCTTGCCTAAGCCTCTTAAGAAGAGGGGGGGGGGGGGGTTGGCTACCCCTGATAAGAGTAATTAAATCTTCAGCCATTTTGATCATTTGTTTTTTAGGCATAAGGGCCTGCACATGTGGCCTTGGCATCGTATTTTTAGACATAGTTTGAGATTTTGGCCTTAATATTGAAGATGGCGTCGGTTTAATATACAAATCTGTAGAGGCCTGAATACACCCTCAGAAGCCGGTGCATGCACAGTGGCTCCGGACCCATCCAAGGTAGAGACATCCGAGGTTTCCATAATTTAAGCATCTCGTGGCATACCGGACTCCGAATGGGTCTCAGTAGAGGCCTGCGAATCAGAAGTAGCAAGTATAAGGGGCTGCAAAAGCGCCCAAGTACCGGACTGGCTTAGAAGAAGCGCCGTCAACAGTTTTGGACCTCAACGGCCTGTTTCTGTATTTTTCTTTGCTTTTTTTAGGTATTCCTGTAGTCGGATTGCTAACCGACGTCATTTCTGGAAAATTAAAGCATGAGCCAAAATATTTAGAAGCAAAAATGTACAGACGACAGACAGTGCACTGATTAAATAAAGCAAAGAATCGACAAGCAAGGTACATCGTGGTCAGGGGCTAGGCAAGGAATACAGTACAAATGAAAATCTTTATGAGGTATTTGCTTCCCACAATCAATACAATTAACTTTTACTGACATCGGTACGGAGCAAGAAAAAGTTTCCCCAATGGGGTACTTAGCTTTTTAGTTGAAGACTTTGGATCTGAAACTCGAAAACGAAAATTTCAGGAGTCAGCCGACAAGGCACTTGCGATCTGCTTCGGGTACCGTGCGGCAAGAAAGACAGATGCAATGGCGTCAGCTGCATGTTTTATAATTATGACGACCTGACGTCATGGAAGAAGGGACAGCAACCGACGCAGGACCCAAGACTTTGTTAATCAGGCGGACTGAGGGCAACCTGCCAACAGATTACCCAAATGCAATGACTGCAACAGTGAAACACGAAGAACATCCAACAGGGATCCAGGGTAAAGAGGAGTTGTCTGAGGTACAACAGATGGCCACAGCAGAATCACACATCTGCGGCTAAGTCAAACTGATAGCCTGTCGTGATGGCAAAGGCTGTTTGCTTAATTTTAAATTTTTACGGCTGAAAGGACCAACCTTGGGAGCGGTAGTCTGTTACAGGATCAAGCCGAAAATGGTTCCCATTTCCCAAGAAGACAAGTAGCAATTGCCAATAAATACTACCGGTCCACAAGTTACTTTTTTGACAGAAAAGACACAGTAAAAAGCACTTTAAAATACTATGCCAGCCCTGCAAAAGAAATAAACAGTTTCTCCACAGAAATGATGAAAAAATGAGTGCTCTGTTTAGAAGTATATTTCAGTCTTGAGACAGTCCATTAAAACAAAACATTCCTAGATTTAAAATAACGTTCCCGAAGAAGAAAGTAATAAAACATAACGAAAGCTCTTTTCCCCAAAAGGGAACTTATCTGCACAGCAAAAGAAAGTCCAAGCCAACGGTGTATCTTCGAAAGCCTCAAAGGATCATACTCTTTGGCAGCAGTAAACCTCCAAAGGGCTTCATGCCCAAACCTGTCTTATTCAGCTATGTTCGAGCCGCTTCACAATTTGGTCATGTACAAGGTGCTCTGAAGTTTTGGAAGCTAGCAGGCTGTTGTATCATAGGCGGGATATAACCTATATAGCTAAGACTACTGCAGCAGTGATCAATATGATGAACATCTGCAATGATACAGGATCAGAAATTTTTATATTTCTAGTTATAGGCACATTTTAAAGAAAATGCAACCCAACAATTAATCACATAAAGGTGGACAAATAGAAAGGACAAAGGCATTCATTTCTGAGTATCCTCTAGATCAAGAGTGAAAACACTGAAGCAGCACTGACGTATCTGCCAAATCTTATTCTTGGGGGACCTACATACCTACTTCAACTATACTAGAAAATCATGTCAAAGCAAAATTACAAAAGTATGAAACAAAAGGAAATCAGACGGGGGGGGGGGGGGGTCCAAACAAACTTAGTAGTCTTCAAATGGGAGTTCACGCTACACTGCTTTTTGACAAATACAAAATGAAATTCAAATGACAGAGCACGATGCATTCTGGAGACAAACTTCAGAAGTAGTTATTCTGCCGAAATGATCTTTGACAAAATTAGCCTAAAACTCTGTTAGCCTTATAAAAAAAGGGCACACCAGAATGAGTAAGACACATCTTACTTTATCTCTGCTGAATGGGAAACTCTGACAGATAGATGCCCTTTTTCTGCCAAGGCCCGGGAAGAAAAGCTGCAGTATTCCCATACATAGGCAATATACACTACATTTTCTGCACTGTATGGAATATTTTCATCTTGGTTACGTATACATTTTTGCATACATAATTAGTAACAAAAGATTAATGCTAATCTTATATCATGCAGTTTGTGACTATAGGAAGAGGAGAAAAGAGAACACCAGTGCATTGTATAAGGTTGCAGCAGACAGAAAAAGGGAGACAAAGATTGACATTTGGGATAAAATTAGTAGTGGTACAATAAGGGAGAACAATGATTAAGTAGAAGTAGGTAGTTAAGAAATGCAATCAGTTAAACTTTTACAGAAGTAGAAAGGAAAGTGCAATAATCACCACATGGGAACTTAGTACAAAGCAGCTATCATTTTGTCAGAGATACTGTAGCTTGTATGTTTTTCTGGATTGGAAATCATCTGGAAAGGTGTAGAGCAAAAGCAGACACAATTGCCTTGCAGATGTTTTAGCAAACTTTTCAACCATTTGTTGTTTACTGTAAGCTTTACCTCTAGTGGGATCGAGTTCCACAGTTTTGAAACACAGAATACAGCAGAGTTTTTGAGTTCATTACAGCTAGGGGAGACTTGTTATTGGAGTGTATTCTGTTTCTGTATGGCAGTAATATGCTTTTTAGAGAAGGGCAATTATCTGGCTTGTACATACGTTAGTGGACAGTGGGGAGTTGAGAGTAGGTTAGTTTGGGGAGTTCTAGACAATTTAGATCATTTAGAGCTGTGCAGTGGTGGGTTATAGTAGGCATATACATGGCAAATCTTGCTGCTTTATCACATCATGAAACAAGTTTGAACTTGTGGTCACTGTTGAGATTACCAATGATGGGTAATGCATACATCGAGATGGGAGTACGTAGATTGCTGCTATGGATTTCCTTGTGGATACT
Organism: Protopterus annectens; assembly: GCF_019279795.1. NCBI lineage: Eukaryota > Metazoa > Chordata > Ceratodontiformes > Protopteridae > Protopterus > Protopterus annectens. The sequence goes on along the minus strand of NC_056733.1, from coordinate 3,576,096 downwards.
GAGAGATATTGATTTCCTCTATACAGGGAGCCTAGTTTGCATGCACCTTTGATAGCTGGAGAATATGTTGGTCATATTTATTAGCTAGGATCCTGTACTCCCAATAATTTGGCTTCTGTCACCGTTTCAATTTTTGTATTTTCAGATGATACAGTAGGAAAATTATGTTTTCGAGTATTAAACTGTTTTGGTAAAAACAGCATTAGTCATTTTCAGTCATGTCATTACCATATATTCACCACATTGGAAAGAATATATTTAACACAAAACACTTTTTTGCCTAAAGGTTGCTCTGTCTTCTTTAAACCCATGCCAATAAATGACATTAAACATTTTAGGATAGCAAGGTAGCTCTTTACTATATAATCAAAAAGGCAACTGCAGCAACATCTGAACTGCAAAACAGTGGAAATGAAAGTGCCAAAACAGTTGCTGTGAAATGAGACTACTTTTAACTAAACTAAGCAGTTACCCATTAAGATAGCAGAATTTCCCAAATTACTTGCTGGAAAGGAGGGCTGTGTCACCTACCACATAATAAAAATCTGATGTCAGTTGACTTTGGGGGTGGGGATGTCTAACCCTGATGCAATTGTCAAAGTAGAGGGGGAGGACACATGCAAGACCTTCAACAGGCAGTACGCAAAACTGTAGTGTATGATAAAATACGTTTTTTTTTTTTTCATTTCAAGACTATATTCAGCAATTTTATTCGCGGTGGTGGTGCTGCGTTGTCGCCTCACAGCAAGACGTTGTCCTGTTCGATTCTCAGCTAGAGCATCTTCTGTGGAGACCTGCATGAATGGGCGTACCTTCATTGAAGGTTGTGAGTTAGGGTCGGCAACTCAGCACGTAAAAATCAACTGCCAATTATTAGCGGACCAGAGTTCTGCTGTGGCGACCCCTAACCGGGAAAAGCCATAAGACACAACTATATTCAGCAATTTTAGTTTTGCATCTACACACACTGTCTAGAATTCCTCTAACTGTAATACTTAAAAACTAGCTGCACAGTTTGCTATGACGACAGCATCCGCCATATTCTTCACTTCAGAAGAACACAGGAAGCTGTTAAGTCATTAACAATTTCAGAAAACAGTTTTAGGCAGTCTCTACCACTGCTGCTTTTTGAAAGTACCCTTCCCCTGGATAGGTCCCAAAAAGACTTTTTACATAACAGCCTGAAGCAAATATCCAGTAAATTAGCTGCTTTAGAATGAGTCTTCCGGGACAAATACTTAACTCATTCACTCCAATGGAGCTCAGGAAGCTTGCGCTGTAACTTCCAGTGGGCGGAGCCTAAGCCTTTTGACAGAACCAAATTATGTCCTCACATTTCACATATTCATATCTCAGGAAAGTTTACATGGCAAATCCTTCAGCACAAACTTTTTACAGTGATAGTATTCTTTATTTTCTAGACCTTAAACTAGATTTTATAAGTCACAGTAAACACAGCATCTATTACATTTGTAACATTTTATAAACTTAATCTCAGCAGCCACTCAAGTTACATACATACTGTTAGCAGCATTTTATTGATCTAGCTGAGAGCTTTCATCTGGGGCTAAGGAAATATGTCTGTTACACTTGGTTGAGATATTTTGAAAAATGTGAAAATTATTTCTATATAAATTATAAAAACAGTTAATATCCATTTACATGCACTAGACAGAGGTCAAATATTAATGCAGCTGAGTTTGGTATTGTGTAAACTTTAACAAAGTATTTTATAACCTTGTATATAGTATTGTTTTGGAATTACTGATGCAAATATGACCAAGCAATATTAGACACCTAGAGGCGTCAGTAGGAGTTAACTGTAGATGCACCCGGAGGCATCACTCGGATGTAATTAGTTGAGATCCTATAAAGCAACCAATTCAAACAACTGTTAAATAAACATTGACTGTGGTATTCAGGTCCCAAGATATGGAGGAATTTTTCACAGGAGACCAAATATTAAGAATGCCATTTAGGAATTACATATCCATATCAGCACTGGATTACATTCCTTCCATCCTTAATCTCATAAAACAAAAAGCAGAGAGTCATAACATGAGCCCTAACATTAGAGCAGCTTCCCCCACAACTAACCATCAATAAAGACAAAATGCAACCTTACACACACACCATCCATTAAAAAAAAGTAACTCTGTGGTACCACTGTACTTGAACTGCCACGTTTGAAGAAACCAGCTTCCAAACTAAGCTAGCTTCATCCTAAGGAAGTGCAACTCCCAGTGCATGAGCACAGACACGGACCAGATCTTGAACAGCCAAAGTCAAAACAGAAGAAAAACAAAACACTAAAAGAAACACTGACACACATGCCTAACTCCAAAGTTTGAACTGGAGCCAGAAGCAATAAGGATATATTCTTGTTTTAAAACAGGGCTCTCCAAGTATGGAATGAAAAAGCACTCCAAAACTTCAACTGACCTTTCATCTCTTGCCTGTATTACGTTACTGACATGACTATTTGATTTAATTCAGTCACTGTTTAGTTATTTCAGCTCTTATTTTAGTTTTGCTATTCTGTTTCTGCTTCGTTTGCTTTAACAATCTTTTCAGAGGACTGTATTTTATTAAGACATTCACTTATACCCATTTTTACTTTGTTCTACATGTGAGGTGTTAACTAAGCATATCGGCTGTGCTGTCTCAAAGCTTTGACCAAGAACCTAACCTTTGGAACAGCTAAGGTTTGTGCATATTAGGCAGTATCAACCAAATCAAGAACAATGGTAATGATCAAGACTTTGGTAGAGTATCGAGTGGATTCTTGGGATTTACAAGCTTTTATACTACACTGTTACATCAGATGACATACTTCCCACAATCATCTTCTGAAAACACCTTAGATGCAATCAACTACATTGCTAGTTCTTACTCATCAGCTAGCACCTATGAATATTAGTGTTTTTCTGCACTTTTATTTAAAGTTATAATTTCTGCCAGCATTGTATAATTTAATGACACCATTCAACACTCCATTTCAGTTTCTGGATAAACTTATGAATTCTTCACAAATGTTTTTAGAATTTTATAATCACAGTCCTGTTACATTCAGACTGCTTTAATAAAACCATTATAATGTTTTATGGACTATATGCTTATATAAGATCTTAGTACTACTCAGTTTATACCTTTTTTCCCCCTGCAATTTTAGATGTATTTTGACGGTGTCAAACATGTTCACTACTATAGGAGTTATTCTGCAACCTACACTTCAGTTATTTTTGAATGTTCATCAGGACCATTTCTTAAAAATGGTTTTGCTTGGTCAAAACAACTTAATGAATACTTAAATCACAGCCTAGTTTGCCGAATGTTTTCTTATATGAGACTGTTTAATGTCATCAATGTCTAGTAGGTCTTTCTAAACATTTTTGGGTGGCTTTATTTTGCAACAGGGATATACATTCTGCAAGCTACACTTTGAACGTTTTAGTAATTGCTACGTCACATTCCACTGATCAGAATTTGGAATTACTGAGCAAGTTTTTTTTTTCCAGTTTTACCTGGGACATTATTCCTGAATTGCCTTGCTAGCTCCAATCAACACTGCTCCCACAACTTCATGGTTTTCAACAAATGTAGTTACTTTAGACCTTTTGTTTACTTATGGACGCCGGGGGGGGGGGGGGGGGGGTAATTGGACTATTTATCATTGATTATATTTGGAGCTCATTTCTAACACCTATCCATCTCTATTAAATTTGTTTCAACTTAACTATTGATTGCTACAAGCAATGACATAGCGGTATTTCAATTCTACTGCACTACCTTTTTTTTTTTTTTTGAGTTTCTTTAACTCTGTTATTAACGGTCAGTCTCTCATTACAACAACAATTTATTCTATCTTTAGGTCTATTCCACTTAGTACTTTTCAGTTCTTTTTTCGTGGACTTAACTTATTTGTGGTAATCTAGGTTTATTTCATTACATTTTTCTTTTACTGCTAGTCTTTCGTTGCTGGATTCTGAAATTTTAAAGACCTTTTACTAAAACTCTAAATACAGGTTTACTCTTTTGTTCTATGTGGTAGGCAGTGAGGAATACAGGGGCAAACAGTTTTTCAAAATTGAAAGCAATTGCATATTACATGCAAGTGAGTGAGTGAATGCTAAATGCAGGGTTTTATGTGCATTCCAGGATGCTCACACACTGGGTTTCTAGAACATTAATCACTAACCACAGGTGTTACAGATACATGCAACTCTACATGAATTACAGGAGTCGTCATTACCAGGCACACTGCAGGTGTTGAAGAGCACTTCTGGCTAGCATCAAAGACTGAAACAAAGTTAAATTCATGAACTTTAATCATATGTTGACTTAGGAATGGGGGCCATTCCTGTCATGGTATTAGAAACCTAAAAGACTTGGAGAAATCCAAAAAAAGTTAAAATTCTATGGAAGATTACCCATCTTTTCTTCAGGTTGGGACTGATCTTCTGTGGCAGGCATTAAGGAACTATCCTCTAGTGACCTCCAACATGTCTTTTTACATTAATACAAGGTGTACCTGCAATAAGGCCACAAATTTCTGACAAAGTGTGATGCCAGCCTCACATTTTAAGGAATCCGGCCTTAACTGTGGATCTCATCTTGTAGCTGGGATACCACCAGGGATTTCGGTTATCAGTGATCTACATGGGCCAGGTTCAGTAGGGAGGGTGCTATTTAATTCCACAGACAGCAAGAGCGCATAAATTAATTGAGACTTCCACCAAAGATATCAACTCATTTGTAAGCTGCAGCAACACTCAGTGTGAGGATGGTCCCACATTTTAACAGACTATCTGGTGAGAAAACACTGAGGCTGTCAGAATCTTCTAGTGCTGCATTACCTTAACATAACCACCAAAAAGAAAATGGCCACTCTTTTAAAGGTATTTCCTTGCATTATGAAATTGTTCTTGTTTATTCAGGTTATTACTTCTACACACCCATACATTAGTATACAGTCATAACTTAATACTCCTTTGAATACTAAAATCTCAGGCTTGGTGGTGGAGCCAGTTTCATGGTCTGACCACTTCCTCGTTGACTTTGTACCGAGTTACTTCATTCCAATCCACTAATTTTGAGCTGACTGAAGGACAAAACAATTAAACCATTACTTTCCTTTTTTCTGTACTGCTACCCTGTAGACTGTGGAGCATCACAGAGTTTGATCTTGGGCTCCTTGCTCTTTACAGTATTTAAGGTCTCCTTAGGGAATTTCACACGAGAGAAACAAGGTTTTAATATACCTCTTTGCTGATGATAGTACCGATTTACTTCTTCCTTTCTTCACAATCTGCTACTGGAATGTAGCTTAAAACATTTAACATGGCGCAACAGCCATACACGCCATTCAGACTCCTCAACTTTGTCATTTCCTTCTTACAGATTCATAGGTATATACTTGGCTAGCTGCAATTTTGGGCCATTTTAAGCACAATTTCCCTTTTTTTGTGGTCAAAATAGCACATCGTATTCCAATCTAAATTTTTTTTTTTTTTTTATTCATTATGATGGCAAAAAGCTTCCAAGATGCATGGCTTTGGTGCTGCCTTGGACAAATGGCTGACACTTATGGAGCAGGTATCAGCGATGGCAAAGACACTGTTCTCACCTGTAGGACACCTTCAGAATCAGGTATCAAATAGCTGAATACAACTTCTTAGTCGTTCATACTTTGGTCTCTTCCTCCCTTGGATACTATTTAGTGGTTCATGCATTGGGCTCTTCTTCCCTTGGACACTAAAGCACAGTTGTACAACTTGCACTTACCCATAACAGCAGATGTTAAAAATCCTCATTGCTGTACAAAGCCTTTAAGCTATAACAGGTTCTGTTTTGCCAAAGACAACAGCCAGCAAGTTACCAAAAGTTCAAGCTCCCTCCCAAAACTTCACTCAGACTGCTGACTGGGTAAGCCTTGTGTACAGCAAAATCAGCAACCAGAATAAAGAAAATTCAGGACTTTGACCAAATGGATCTTACTCATCCTGACCATAAAACTGTTGGTCATTTATTGTTTTTATATTACAAGTAGTAACGATACACACAACTCGGGGGATGAGGTTTGGTGTGGCTACTGCAGCAGGGAGGAATTTGAGCATCTACTGTTAGGGGTAAATGCAACTTTTCCAAATATACTATGTTCATCATACCCACTGCTGCAGTACCCTTTATGCTACATGGGTTGGATTACAAAATCTTATCCAACCTGAGAGGAGAAAAGATAAGGATGAATGAGCCCCCGGAGAACGGTACTAGCTAGCAAAGCCTGCCCTGGATCTAGAACAGTGATCCAATTCATACATAGAAATCACGCAGCTGCCTCTAGAATATGTCAGAGTCCTCCCCTTTCTAATATGCCAGCAAAGACGGTTAAACTGAATTATTAGATTGAATTAACAGCAGATGGCACACTGACAAACTGCAAAATTGTATATTCATATGAAAGATTTACTGAAACAAGCTGACCAAGCACTACTGTGAAATTATAAACATTTTCTTTATAACACAGATGAAATAGACAAACACACCACTTCCTCAGCTGACTCAGATTACAAAAGGTCCACCCCAGAAGTTTTCTACAACCACTTCTATAGTTTCAAAACTTTGTCCTTGATGAAAATATTATTTTCTTGTATTGAAGCCTTCTTTGTCTGCAACATCATCTCAATCCAGAGAAAACCAGTTCTCAGCAGGCTGAAATGATTTTTCAGAAATGTTCTTTCATTGATAGGATATAGTCTAACCTTGTCTGCTGTGTTAGCCATGCTCATCCAGATAAAGCCAGTTCTCAGCATGCCAAAATATTTTCATTGATAGGACAGTTGTAACTTTTTCTGCTGTTAGCCATTTCCCTTTATCTTGTATATCTGTGTACATTCAACTCTTTACGATATTTCAACAAGCCTGTATTGTTAATGCCATTTGTTACAAAATCATAATATTTTTGTTCTACACAATCACATTCTGTTAAACCAATGTGTCACATTATTCAAAAAACACATCACACTATTATGATTACCAAACCTATGTTACTTGTGAAGGGAAAACAATACTTTTTGTTTTACAATATGTCATGCAAGCACATTCTTGGTATTTCTTTGTGCATTTGCAAGCTCTATATTTTTGTGTTACTCCTAAAAATATCACACTGTCAGTATGAGTTACCAACACATGCTGTTACTGTGAGATCAAATCGCACATCCAATTTCAATGAGGGAGAACCAGTTTTAATTTATATAACTCTATCAAAGACAAGGCCCAGGAAAGTACAGTTGTGTACCTACCATAAATGTAGAAGTTAGAGTATTATTCACTGTTGCAGTCATTACACTTGGGTTATTCTGCTGGCAGGCTACCCGCAGTCGGCCTGAATTCCAAAGCCCTGGTCCGGCGTCAGTTGCTGTCGCCTCTTCCCTGACGTCAGTGCACCAGGGGTATAAAAGATGCAGCAGACACCATTTTCTTCAATTTTTCTTGCCCCAGATATCAGGTGCCCCAAAAAGGGTAGGCTAAAAATTCTGCCAATAAAAATGCATGCAGTAACATAAAACGTTACGTTCATCTACAAGCAAATACACCACATAGGTTGTATAGAACAGAGAAGTAAAGAGAAGTCCCAGCAATGAAAGGGGGGAGGTGGGAGGGTAACCTGGACTGCAACAGTGAATACACTCGAACATCTACATTTATGGTAGGTACACAACTGTACTATGTTGATCGTGTTTCACTGTTGCAGTCATTACACTTGGGTTGAATCCCAAAGCTGAGGTTGGGTGACTGGGCCTATATAGAATTAGTAGTGGCTTTGAGTCCCTGCAGAACTGCAGTGGCAAAGCCTGCTCTGGATTTAGAGTAAAGAGGTAAATGGTAGTGCTTTATAAAGGTGTGCACTGAAGTCCAAGTTGCAGCCTACAATATGTCCTTGGTTGGTACTCTTCTGAGGAAGGCTGCTGAAGTGGCTGCTGCTCTGGATGAATCTGGCCTAATGCCCTTAGGCACTGATATGCTATGTTGTGAATAGCAGAAACGAATGCAGTGGCCTACCCATTTTGAAATAGTCAGCTTTGAGATAGCTTTTCCTTGCGATCGTGCAGCATATGCCACTAACAGTTGCTCAGTCTTTCTGAAAGCTTTAGTTTTGTCCAAGTAGAAGCGTAGCTGTCTGTGTACGTGCAAAGAATGCAGAAGTCTCCCCCCCCCTTATTCTGTGGGTTTGGATAAAAGGTAGGCAAATGAATGGTTTGGTTAAGAGCCACACTGGACACTACCTTAGGCATAAATGTTGGGTTTGTCCTCAGAGAAACCCTGTTTGGATGGAAAATTATAAAAGGTTCCACAGCCATTAGTGCCTGTAACTCTGAGACTCTTCTTGTTGAAGTAATTGCTAGGAGCAGAGCTGTTTTCCATAAGAATTTTATCTCAGCTGTATTGGCTGGCTCAAAAGGAGGCAGTGAGAGCTTTTCCAAGACATAATTGAGGTCTCATGCCGGTATTGGTGGTCTCCTTGGAGGTCTTATGTTTTTGGCCCCTCTGAGGTACTGCCTTAGCAGTGGATATGAAAAAACAGGTGGGTCCGTATTGTAATGAGCTGAAATGGCAGAGGCATGGATCCTAATTGATGAGAAGGATAAGCCTTTGTCCAGCATCTCAGGTATTGTAAAATCTGAGGAATATTTGGTACAAGCGTGTCAATTCCTTGTGCCTGGTTCCAAGCACAGAAACTCTTCCATTTTTCTGCATAAGATTTTCTGGTGCTGGGCCTCCTGGCCTCCAAAATAACATCCATATCTGCTTTAGACAGAAGTGTTCTGAATGGTTACATTATCAGCCATGCAGCCAGATTTAGGGTTCTGAGTTGGCTGTGCAGGATCTGATTGTTTTGTTGGGTCAGTAAATGTGGAATTTGAGGTAATGTCGAGGCTGGGCCTTGAGACAAGCTCGTTAGGATTGGGTACCAGTGCTGGCGTGGCCAGTCTGGGGCAATCAGAATCATTTTTGGCTTCTCTTGTCTGACCTTTAGGAGTACCTTGGGGAGGAGAGGCAGTGGAGGAAAGGCATATACTGTAAGGGTTTTCCAGCTGAATGATAGAGCATCCACGTTCCATGCTTGCTTGTGATAAGTCCTTGTGCAGAATCTCTGTAGTTGGCAGTTGTGAGGGGAGGCAAATAGATCTACGTCTGGGCATCCCCATTTCCTTGTTATCATGCTGAAGATTTGTGGATCTAGTTTCCACTCGTGAGGATCCATGAGGTTTCTGCTTAGTTTGTCTGCCAGAGTATTTGTCTTTCCTGGCAGGAACTGTGCTTGCAGGTGCAACTGATAAGTCAATGCTGTGTTCCACAAAGTCATGGCTCGTCTGCAGAGGGGGTAGGAATGTGTGCCTCTCTGTTTGTTTATGTACCACATGACTGTAGTATTGTCCGTCTTTATCAGCAGTTGTCCTGGATAAATTAGATCCTTGAAGGCAATGAGGGCATTCTGTACAGCTAGGATCACTTTTTGATTGATATGAAGATGCATTTGGTTTGCGGGCCATGTGGGCCCCCCAGGTATAATCTGATGCATCTTTTAGTGTCTACCTGGCTGTGGGTAAAGTGAATGGCTGTCCCTTGTTGTGATGACAGGCCTGTGATCACCATCAAAGCTCCTGTTGCAGGCAGGGAATGAGGGTAATAGCATCTTTATTAACAAATTTCACACCACTCTCCCACAATGCTCAGTAATCCAGTATGCTGATGACTCTACAATAATATGCACTACAAATTCCAGGTCTGAACTCCAGCAAATTACCCAGAATGCCGTCACATCTACTGAATCTCGGATGCTTAATCATCTTGCCCTAAATCCAAAAAAAATAAACTAGTAATTTTTACTCCTAGGAAAACCACTCCATTTGATAAAAAAACTCTTCACTATACAAGCCCAAGACAATACCACTATATAAATTATCCCCCACACTAAATTACTAGGCATTATTATAGATGAAAACCTTAACTTTGACCTGCACAAACAATAACATCAAAAAAACACACAAAAAGCTTGGCATGCTCTACAAGCACCAAAACTTTCTTAGCCTCTCTACTACACAAACCCTTGCAACTATCTTTTTATTACCCTCTCTTCTTTATGGTGCCCCTCTCCTCACTAATATATGAAATTCTACAAAATCCAAACTTGCTGTGTGTTACAAAGGTGGAATGAGAATGTGGCCTTGGTGGCAAACTTTGCTATTCTGTTGTAAGTCACTGAAACAATTAGGGTGGCTGAACTCCCCCACCATCTCTCATTCACCCAACTAACTACTGTGCACAAAATCTACAGAACCGCAGACTGTCCTGCTCTCTCAACTCTACTTGCCAAATACCATTCCAGCAGGCATCTAAGATCTGAAAATCATCTACTTCTAAAAGTAGATAAGCCCACCTTACCTGCTGGTCAACTCCTCTATGCCTTCACCGTTGCCAAACTATGGAACTCACTTCCGCCTTCTATAAGAAACACAGGCAGCACCACCACCTTCAAATAAATGCTGAAAAATCATCTCAACTCTTCCTGGCTATGTTCCTGCTCTATAACCTAACCTCTTCACTCTCCTTATATGATTACTAAACTCCTATGTCTTTTGCTACTACTGACTGATGATATTTTCTCCATATTTATTTTTATCTTCACTTGTTGACTCTGGTACAATAATACTGATCTCATTTTACACCAATCTGACTGAATTCATTGAATTCTGCTTTAATGTATATTTTCTGTATAGATTGCTTTAATCAAACAAACTAGATTCCTGCTTTTATGTATATATTCTGTATATGTTACTATATTTACTATCTGTAACACTGTTTCTTCTTCTGTACTAATTAATGTTTGTATTTTTTCTGTATCTCTGAGCTTTTCTCCCAGGGCCTCCACTGAAAATGGGCTCTTTTAGGCCCAGTGGACTTATCCCGGTAAACAAATGCAATAAATAAATAAATAATGTTTCCAGGCTGTGGCAATGTTGAGTCCAAACACTTTTTAGATACCATTGTAGTTTCCTCATATGCAGACTTGCATATGGAATTAACAGAATGCAGGATGCCATCAAGCCCAAAGCCTGCAGAATTTTTCTTGCAGATAACCGGGTCTCTGTTGCCAACATTTTGAAGTAAGAAGTCAGTTGCCTTTGTTTGTCTGGTGTGAGATGTCATCTGGGCAGTTGTATTTAAGCTTGCACCCAGGAATATCATCTTTTGAGAGGGCACTAGTTTTGATTTCTTTTCATTTACTGTGTACCCTAGGCAAATTAGTAATCTTTTTACAAACACCAGATGCTTCAGTAGAATGTCCTTGTTCTCTGCTTGAATAAGGCAGTCCAGGCAAGGATATATCTGAATTCCTCTTTGTCTGCAAAAAGCAATTACTGGTCCCAGGCATTTTGTGAAGACCCTGGGCGCAGTAGATAAGCCAAAGGGCAATGCAGAGAATTGGTAGTACTTTGAGCTAGCTATGAATCTGAAGTATCTTCTGCAAGACTGTCTGAATGGGACATGCAGGTATGCCTCTTAGGTCCAAAGTTACAAGCCAAGCCTTCTTGCCCAGCATGGGTAGAAGCTACTGCAGAGTCAACATTTTGAATTTTGGAACGTCCAGAAAAGTGTTTAGAATAGACAGGTTCAGTATTGGTCTCCAGGCTTTGTCCTTTCTGGGTACCAAAAAAAGTCTTGAGTAAAATCCTTGTCCCTGCTCTTGCTGTGGTACTCGTTGAATGTCCATGAGGGATGAAACTTGCTTTTGTGCCTCTGCCCATTGATTGTGTGGCAGGTCTGGCATACCTTTTGTCTTTGGCAGGGTGTGAAAGTGGAACCTGTAGCCCTGAGACACTATATTCAAGATCAATTTGTCCTGGGTGATCATGTGCCAATTTTGTGAAAAAAAGTGCTAGTTTTCCCCCTAAGGGGGCAGCCAAAAGATAAGTGTTTGGTACTGACAGAGGAAAGTCATTGGGACTGTTTCCTATATGGCTGTGATTTGTCTTCTCCGCTTTTGGAGGTAGAAGCACCCCACTGCTTAGGCCTGTATGAGCCATGGGGCTGGGATCTGCCTCTAGGGCGCCTGTATCTGCCTCTTTGTGGCCTGTCTGACACTGGAAAGGACCAATTATTAGAAGGCCAGTTCCTGCTAAATCTGGGTGGCTGTACCTGTAAGAAATCCTCAACTGTCTGCATAGATTTCGCTTTATCCTCCATTTTCTTCAACACCTCTTCTGCCTCAACACCAAACAAAGTATCATGCTGTAAGGGAGCATCCAATAATTTTGCTTTAACATGATCAGGCAGATTCTGTTCCTTTAACCAAGCATGCCTTCTAATGACAGAACCTGAAACAGAGGCCCTGCAAGAGACCTCCAGTGAATCAAAACCACATGGCAAAGTATGCTTTCCCACTTGTTCAGCTGCATGCAATAAATCCTGCATTTCCTTGTTTTCAGGACATTCAGAATTTGTCAACATTTTCTGTTTTAGCAGTGACATTAAGTATTGCTGATATTTAAGCATATGAAACTGACAATTTAAAGCCCTTACAGCCAAGGTAGCAGAAGTGTAAACTTTTTTCCCCCATCTGTCCAGTGCCCTTGAATCCCTATCAGAGGGGACAGGGTTTTTTGCAGTAAAAGCCTTGACAACTTTGGGACCCATACAGTTTCTGGGTCAGCAGCAGGGTTTTTATATAAATATTTATGAGAATCTGGAACCCTGTAGTATCTGTCTGGCTTAACAGGTGCAGGGGGTAAAGAGTTAGCAGACAGGCCGGACTCTGAAAATACATCTACAATGTCTAGAACAGGTGGAATAGCAAGAGGTCTGTGCTGAGGTAGTAAAAGAAAGTCTCCGAGCCTTTTCTTAGATTCTCAGTAATCTTGGCTCTCCCAGTGAAAGTGCTCCCTCATGGTATGCAGGGTTTCCCCAAAAGAATAATCCTCGGTAGGAGAGGCTGAAGGAAGATTCTTCAGCATCAGAATCCTCATAGGGAGGAAGAGAGTATCCCTGTTCAGAAGAGGAGTCAGAGGAAATGGAAACCAGATCTGAAGATTCATATTTTGTCTATTGAATAGGCCTCTTATCAGGAGGGGGATGGGAACCCCTGATCAAAGTAATTAGGTCTTCGGCCATTTTAAGCATCTGATTTTTAGGCATGGAAGTCTGTCCAGGAGAATGTTGTACTTGTTTCTTTGTCTTTAGAGCTGTTTTAGTCCTTGCCTTTGAAGCTGAGGTTGGCTTTACATACAACTGTGTAGGTCTGAAAACACCCTCAGAAGCTGATGCCAGCTCGGCGGCTCCGGCCCCATCTGAGGGAATAGTTTCGGAGTGTCCAATATCTTGAGTATCCAAAGGCCTAGTTGGCTCCACATGGGAGTCGGAAGCGGCCTGTGGCTCTGAGGTAGCAGGCATCAGGGACTGCGAAAGCACCTCACTGAGAACCAGCGACTGGCCTAGCAGAAGACTCGTAGGTTTTGGACCTCGGATGCCTGTCCTTTTCCTTGCACTTTTTATAAACTCCAGTAGTCAGCTGTTCCGACGGCATTATATAATTAAATCTGCGGCCAAAGTAATGAAAGACAAAATCATACCGACTCTTAATAGTGTGTTGGTTAAATATAGCACAAAACCGACTGCTAGCAACATCGTGGTCACGGCCTAGGCAAGGAATACAGTTAGAATGAAAATCCTTATGAGGTATTTGCTTCCCACAAGAAATACAATTGTTAACTTTTTCTGACATCTGTCTGGAACAAGAAAGAAGTTTCCCCAACGGGGTACTTAGCTTTAATGAAGACTTCAGATTTGAAATTCGATTTTGAAAATCTTAGAAGTCGGCCGACCGGCACTTGTGAACTGCTTTTGCTTCAGGCACCGCACAGCAAGAAAGACTGAAGAAAATGGCGTCAGCTGCATCTTTTATACCCCTAGCGCACTGACGTCAGGGAAGAGGCGACAGCAACAGACGCCGGACCAAGACTTTGGAATTCAGGTCGACTGCGGGTAGCCTGCCAGCAGGATAACCCAAGTGTAATGACTGCAACAGTGAAACACGAACATCTGGTTTACCATGGTGAGTATAACAAAAGGCAATAGTTGGGGACAATCAGCTGGAAATAGTCTGTTTTGACACTGACTGTCCTTTCTTTGTTCTAATATAATTAACAAATATCTGATTTTCTTAAAAGGACCAAGTTCTGTCAACACAGTACCTCGGGTGTCTATGCAAGTCCAAAGAATACAGAATCCTTTCTTCCTGGTTTTGAGATCTGGATAGAACACTTCAACATTGATGACTTGATTTAAAATGAATTTTAAAACACCTTTGGGCATAAATGAGAGATTGTACTTAATGAGACCCTGTTACTAAAGAAAACAGACAGGGTTACCCCACTATGAGATCTTAAACTCAAGATACTCATCATGCAGATGTCACAGTTGTGAGAACCATTCTTCATGCAACAAACCTTAAGTCTACATGCAGTGAAAGTTCAAATGGAGACATGGTTAACTTTTCCAGCACAAAGTTAATATCCAAGGAAGGAGCAACCTGATTACAGGGAGGTCTCAGGTGTAAAACTCCAAGAAACTGTTTCACCAAAAGCATAGAAGAAAGTGGAGATCGGATCCATGGGCAGGTATACTGAAATGGCTGTTAAGATGTACCTTGATGGAGGAGTAAGACAACAGAGGATATTAACATACAAATATTTTAGCACCAGTGGTACATTACCGCTTATAGGGTCCTGGTCATTTGTCTCGGTACCAACTAGAAAATCTTTTCCACTTGTCAATGCAAGATTTTTGTGTAACTATTTCCCTGTCTCCTTAGGACCTGCTGCATGTCCTCTGAAGAAATATGCCTAAAATGAATTAGAATCTAATCATCCAGGCAGTTAGTTGAAGATGTGCGAGACTGTGGGTATTAAACTCCCTCTCTGTCTTGTATCTAGGCTTGAGGTATCTGCCCTTGGCCAATTCCTTAAAAAGGGAGGACTAATGTGGCCTTGGTCAAAAGGGAGTCATTACAATTATTTTTGGAAAGTCATCCTGAATTTTAAGAATTATGCTAGATATCGGTGGAAATGCATTGCTGTCCACAGGAATGAAAATTCACCTGTTTTCCAGGCCTGCTAGCAAGGAGTCCTGGAATAGGATTTTGTCAATTAGCTGTTTTGAAAGAAAGTAAACCAATCTATTTGAGGTAGTCCCCAAAACTGGATGGTCTGTCCTAGTCATGGACACTTTGCTTAAGCTATGTTTTCCTCTGACGTAATGTAAAACACTTCTAACATTTATGTGCTTTGGTCTGTCTAAGGAAAGTACAGTTGTGTACCTACCATAAATGTAGATGTTCGAGTGTATTCACTGTTACAGTCATTACACTTGGGTTATCTTGCTGGCAGGCTACCCGCAGTCGGCCTGAATTCCAAAGACCTGGTCCGGCATTGGTTACAGTTGCTTCTTCCCTGACATCAGTGTGCCAGGGGTATACAAGATGCAGCAGACACCATTTTCTTCAGTTTTTCTTGCCCCAGATGTCAGGTGCCCCCAAGATGGTAGGCGATACATATTGCTTATTAAAACATACAGTAAAATAAAAACACTACCTTCATCTACAAGCAAATACACCACATAGATTGTATAGGATAGAGAAGTATAGATAAGTCCCAGCAAAGAAAGGGGGGTGGAGGGTGGGTAACCTGGACTGCAACAGCGAATACACTCGAACATCTACATTTATGGTAGGTACACAACTGTACTATGTTCATCATGTTTCACTGTTGCAGTCTTTACACTTGGGTTGAAACCCAAAGCTGAGGTAGGGCGGCTGGGTCTAAATAGGATCAGCAGTAGCTATGAGGCCCTGCAGAACTGCAGTGGCAAAGCCTGCTCTGGATTTAGAGTAAAGAGGGAAGTGATAATGCTTGGTAAAAGTGTGCACTGAACTCCAAGTTTCAGTCTCCAAAATTTCCTTGGTTGGTACTCCTCTGAGAAAGGCTGGTGAAGTGGCTGCTGCTCTGGTAGAATGTGGCCTAATATTCTTAGGCACCGACTTGCCATGCTCTGCATAGCAGAAACGAATGCAGTGTCCTATCCATTTTGAAATAGTCTGCTTTGAGTTAGACTTTCCTTGTGATCCTGCAGCATATGCTACAAACAGTTGCTCAGTTTTTGTTTTGTCCATATAAAAGCGTAGCTGCCTGCGTATGTCCAAAGAGTGCAGAAGTCTCTCCCCTTTATTCTGGGGATTTGGATAAAATGTTGGCAAATGAATGGTTTGGTTAAGAGCCACACTGGATACTACCTTTGGCATAAATGTTGGGTTTGTCCTTGGAGAAACCCTGTCCGGATGAAAAATGATAAAAGGTTCCACTGCCATTAATGCCTGTAACTCAGACTCTTCTTACTGAAGTTATTGCTAGGAGCAGAGCAGTTTTCCATGATAAGAATTTTATATCAGCTGTATTGGCTGGCTCAAAAGGAAGCAGTGTGAGCTTTTCCAAAACAAAGTTTAGGTCCCATGTAGGTATCTGTGCTCTCCTTGGGGGTCTTATATTTTTTACCCCTCTAAGGTACGGTCTTAGTGGATGCGAGAAAATAGGAGGCTCCGTATTGTAATGAGCTGAAATGGCAGAGGCATGGATCTTAATTGATGAGAAGGATAGGCCTTTATCCAGCATCTCAGTTAAGTATTGTAAAATCTGAGGAATATTTGGAACAAGTGGTTCAAGTCCTTGTGCCTGGTTCTAAGCATAGAATCTCTTCCATTTTTCTGCATAAGATTTCCTGGTGCTGGGCCTCCTGGCTTCCAAAATGACATCCATAACCGCTTTAGAGAGGTGTGCTCGGAGTGGCTATATTATTTGCCATGCAGCCAGATTTAAGGTTCTGAGTCGGCTGTGCAGGATCCAATTGTTTTGTTGATTCAGATGATGAGGAATTTGAGGTTAAAGTCCAGGCTGGGCCTTGAGACAAGCTCTTTAGGATTGGGTACCAGTGCTGGCATGGCCAGACTGGGGCAATCAGAATCATTTTTGGCTTCTCGTCTGACTTTTAGGAGTACCTTGGGAAGGAGAGGCAGTGGTGGAAAGGCATCAACTGTTAGGGTTTTCCAGCTGAATGATACAACATCCACTTTCCATGCTTGTGAGTGATAAGTCCTTGTGCAGAATCTCTGTAGTTGGCAGTTGTGAGGGGAGGCAAAAAGATCTATGTCTGGGCATCCCCATTTCCTTGTTATCATGCTGAAGACCTGTGGATCTAGTTTCAACTAGTGAGGGTCCATGAGGTTTCTGTTTAGTTCATCTGCCAGAGTATTTTTCTTTCTTGGTAGGAATTGTGCCTGCAGATGTACTTGATAGGTCAGTGCTGTGTTCCACAAAGTCATGGCTTGCCTGCAGAGAGGGTAGGAATGTGTGCCCCATTGCTTGTTTATGTACCACATAACTGTAGCATTGTCCGTCTTTAGTAATAGTTGTCCTGGATGTAGTAGATCCTTGAAGGCTGTCAGGGCATTCTGTACAGCTAGCATCTCTTTTTGATTGATATGAAGATGCATTTGGTCCGCGGGCCACGTGCCCTGAACACATTTTCCTGCCATGTGCGCCCCCCAGGCATAATCCACTGCATCTGTTAGTGTCTGCCTGGCTGTGGGTAAAGTGAAAGGATGTCCCTTGTTGTGGTGACAGGCTAGTGCCCACCATTGAAACTCCTGTTGCAGGCAGGGAATAAGAGTTACTGTTTCCAGGCTGTGGCAATGTTGAGTCCAAACACTTTTAGATACCATTGTAGCTTCCTCATATGCAGTCTTACATATGGAATTAGCAGGATACAGGATGCCATGAAGCCCAAAGCCTGCAGAATTTTTCTTGCAGGTAGCTGGGTCTTTGCTGCCATCATTTGAAAGGAGTCATTTGCCTTTGCTTGTCTGACGTGAGAAAAGCCATCTGGGCAGTTTTATTTAAGCTTGCACCCAGGAATATTATCTCTTGAGAGGGCAATAGTTTTGATTTCTTTTCGTTTACTGTGTACCCTAGGCAAATTAGTAATCTTTTTACAAACGCCAGATGCTTTAGTAGAAAGTCCTTGTTCTCTGCTTGAATAAGGCAGTCGTCCAAGTAGGGATATATTTGAATTCCTTTTTATCTGCAAAATGCAATTACTGGTGCCAGGCATTTTGTGAAGACCCTGGGCGCAGTAGATAAGCCAAAGGGCAGTGCAGAGAATTGGTAATGCATTGAGCCAGCTATGAATCTGAGATATCTTCTGCAAGACTGTCTGACTGGGACATGCAGGTATGCCTCTGAGGTCCAAAGTAACTAGCCAAGCCTTCTTGCCCAGCATGGGTAGAAGTTGTTGCAGTGTCCATTTTGAATTTTGGAAAATCCAAGAAAGTATTTAGAATAGACAGGTCCAGTATTGGTCTCCAGGCTTTGTCAGTTCTGGGTACCAAGAAAAGTCTTGAGTAAAATCCTTGCCCCTGTTCTTGCTGTAGTACTTTTCGAATAGCCCTCATGTCCATGAGAGCAGAAATTTGTTTTGTGCCTCTGCCCATTGATTTTGTGGCAGGTCTGGCATACCTTTTGACCTTGGTAGGGTGTGAAAGTGGAACCTGTAACCCTGAGAAACAATATTCAGTACCCATTTGTCCTGGGTGATCATGTGCCAATTTTGTGAGAAAAGTGCTAGTTTTCCCCCTAAGGGTGCTGCCAAAAGGAAAGTGCTTGGCATTCGTAGAGGAAAGTCATTGGGACCGTTTCCTAAATATTCTGATTTGTCTTCTTCGCCTTTGGGGGCTGAAGTACCCCATTGTTTAGGTCTGTATGAGCCTTGGGGCTGAGATCTGCCTCTTGGGAGTCTATATCTGCCTCTGTGGCCTGTCTGACACTGGAAAGGACCAATTTTTAGAAGGCCAGTTCCTGCTAAATCTAGGTGGCTGAACCTGTAAGAAATCCTTTACTGTCTGCATTGATTTTGCTTTATCCTCCATTTTCTTTAACACCTCTTCTGCCTTAATACCAAAGTATCATGCTGTAATGGAGCATCCAATAATTTTGCTTTAACATGATCAGGTAAATTGTTCTTTTAACCAAGCATGCCTTCGAATGACAGAACCTGTAACTGCGGCTCTGCAAGATGCCTCTAATGAATCAAAGCCACACTGCAAAGTATGCTTTCTCACTTGTTCAGCTGCATGCAATAAACCCTGCATTTCCTTATTCTTAGGACATTCAGAGCTTGAAAGCATTTTCTGTTTTAGCAAAGACATTAGGTATTGTTAATATTTAAGCATATGAAACTGGCAGTTTAAAGCCCTTGCAGCTAAAGTAGCAGAGGTGTAAACTTTTTCCCCCCATCTGTCCAGTGCTCTAGAATCCCTATCAGAGGGAACAGGGTTTTCTTGCAATGGAAGCCTTGACTCCTTTGGGGCCCTGAGAAATAGTTTCTGGATCAGCAGCAGAGTTTTTATAGAAAAATTTGGGACTCTGGAACCCTGTAGTACCTATCTGGCTTAACTGGTGCAGGGGGTAAAGAATCAGGAATCAAACCTGGATTCAGAAAAATCAACAACAATTTCTAGTACAGGGGAGATACCAAGAAGCCTGTGCTGAGGCAAGAAAAGAAAATCTGAGCCTTTTCTTGGATTCTGAGTAAACCTGGCTCTTCCAATGGAAATGTTCCCTCATGGTGTGCAGGGTTTCCCCAAAAGAGTAGTCCTCAGGAGGACAGGCTGAAGGGATAAATTCTTCAGCATCAGAGTCCTCATAGGGAGGAAGAGAATATCCCTGTTCTGAAAAGGAATCAGAAGAAATAGAAACCCGGTCAGAGGAGTCTGTCTTGCCTAGGCCTTTTATCAGGAGGGGGATTGGAGCCCCTGATCAAAGTAATTAGGTCCTCGGCTATTTTGAGCATCTGTTTCTTTGGCATGGATGACTGCCCAGGAGAATGCTGTACTTGTTTCTTTGTCTTTAAAGGTGTTTTAGACTTTGCCTTGGCTGCTTTAGAAGTCTTGATAGTAAGCTGTGTACGTCTGAAAACACCCTCAGAAACCGATGCCTGCTCAGCGGCTCTGGACCCATCTGAGGGAATTGTTTCCGTAGGCCCAATACCTTGAGTTTCCAGAGGCCTAGCTGTCTCCACGTGGGAGTTGGAGGCAGCCTGGGGCTCTGAGGTAGCGGGTGTCAGGGGCTGAGAAAGCACCTCACTGAGAACTGGCAAATGGCCTAGAAGAGGCTTCGTCTGTTTTGGACCACAGGTGCCTGTCTTTTTCTTTGTCCTTGTGCTTTTTATGGACTCCGGTCGTCGGTTGTTCTGACGGCATTATATAGTTAAACCTTCGATCAAAGTAATGAAAAGCAAAATCAAACCGACGCTTAATAGTGCGTTGGTTGAATCTAGCACAAAACAGACAACTAGCAACATCGTGGTCAGGGCCTAGGCAAGGAATACATAAAGAATGAAAATCCTTATGAGGTATTTGCTTCCCACAAGAGATACAATTGTTAACTTTTACTGACATTGGACTAGAGCAAGAAAAAGTTTCCCCAAAGGGGTACTTGGCTTTATTGAAGACTTCGGATCTGAAATTTAAACTTGAAAATCACAGGAGTCGGCCAACCGGTACTTGCGAACTGCTTTTGTTTCGGACACCGCGCGACAAGAAAGACTGAAGAAAATGTCGTCGGCTGTACCTTATATACCCCTGGTGCACTGACGACAGGGAAGAGGCGACAGCAACAGACAGGACCAGGACTTTGGAATTCAGGCTGACTGTGGGTAGCCTGCCAGCAGGATAACCCAAGTGTAATGACTACAACAGTGAAACACGAACATCAGTACAGCTGTGTAAAAGCTTACCATAACAGTACATGTTCTACTGACCACTGTTGCAGTATTCCAAACAGATGGGCTTTCACCGCTAATGTCCAGCTGGCATACCAAGGCATAAAATGTTCCCTGGAGCATACATCTGGCATATGACCTCAGCTTACAAGCACAGGAGTATTAAAAATGGACGTATGAGCTCAAATCCTCAGGCCATCTCCATGCCAGCAGCCTGAAGACATCTGAGCAATAAATAGTTAGGAGGGACAAAGTAGGTAGGGAGAGAAGCTCCCTCAGCCTTAAGGGGTCCCAGACAGGGCAGGAGTAAAAGAGAAGAGGAGAAAATACCAGAAAGGGGGAAGAAAGGTGGGATGGAATTCAGCAGCAGTGATCAGAACATTTACTGTTGTAGTAAGTTCTTACACAGCTATACCATGTCATGACAAATTACTATTGCAGTATTTCAAACATATGTGTGATTCATAGAGCTTAAGGGAACAGAAGGAAGATTGGTTGAGAATAGCGAGAATTGTCAAAGTCCTGAAAGGATTGACCTAGCGAAGGCAGCCCTGGATATTAAAAAAGCATTTATTCCATAATGTTTAGTGAAAATGTGCACAGAAGACCGGGTATAGCAGCTTCCAGGATTGTCTTGGCATCTACCCTTTTGCAGTAGGTACCAGTGGAGGCCACTTTTCTGTTAGAGTTAGCCCACAGAAAGTAAGGCAAGGATTTGCCATGGTGCAAATGACAAAAGAGAATGGACTCAGAAGTGAGTGTCAGTGACCAACAGGTAGCGCACACACCTCTGGTGCAGAATGCTGTGGGTTCTACTCCCATACCAGGTAGATAAATTGCTGACACGGCAGTGCAGCATGAGGGAGGTGGTGCAATCGAGTGAGTCATACTTCAGATGAGATGTTAAACCAAGGCCGCATCTACCCGAGTTTGGTGGTAGCTCTGGTAGATGTAAAAGATCCATAGCACCAATCAAAAAAAAAGAGAGTAGACAAAGTTCCCCGATGCCCTGGGCAAATTTCATCTAGTAGTACACATACCACAATAGGTCTCCCCAGAAAAGAGGTTATTAGTTTAGTGGGACTAACCCCATTAACAAAGAATTAAAACAAATAAAAAATAAATCCAGCTTGCAATGGTTTGTTTCGATAAAGACTGGCCCAGTTTAGAGTCCATGAAAGAAAAAAAGGTGGTTTGGCTTACTAACACACAAAAAATAAATAAGTAAATAAATTAAATAAATAAAAGCACAGCTCTCTCTGCACATCTAGGAAATACAGAAGTCTATTCTGTGGATTGGGAAAGAAAGTGGGCAGATTGATGGGCCTGGATGAGAGACATCTTGTTTGCCACTGTAAGAATTTAAAGGACTGTACAATACTGGAATAAAATGAAAATAACTGGAAGAAACTGGAATGAATGTCTATCTCAATTACCCAGAACTGTACTGAACAAATGCCAGTCTCTTCTTTATGTGCCAAATCTTCTTGTACTTTTCAGAATAAAGGTCTGCATACACTGTAGTTCAGGTGAAAATGTTTTATGTACAGTGGAGGTAGACGTCAACAATAACCAAATCAAATCTTGCCGTCTTCAATAACAGTGCTGATAAAGTGAACCAGAAGTATAATGTCCTAACATTCTGCACTCATTATGCTCACAATTATTCCTTTTATCCTGAATATAAATAATCTAGAATGCAGAATATTTGATCCGACTTCTATACTAACTACAGTGTCGATACCAAATTCCTGAGGACTGTACTGCAAAGACTATCAGTCTGAACTGACTCCCTTGTGTCTGAAGTATCTCTCCTAAATACCAAAACCCTGTAAATTTCCTTCATGTTTTACACGCCTCTCTAACCTCATTTCTCAAGCCTGTTTGTACTTGATGTGCGTCACATTCTGTTAGCACATTTTATTCTCATCAGTATTTTTGACTGAAGGTTACTGAAACATTACTTTCTATTCAAACTGAATGTGAAATGAACATACATGTCTGCTTTAATGTGGATGCATTTTTAGGCCTATACAAAGAGAATACTGGAATTATGTTCAACACACTACAATTAAGTGAAACGTAATCGTACAATCATCTTTACAATGAAGGAGGGGTTCACACCCAGGGACACACTATCCTTCTGAAAAATAAGAAAAGGTGGAGCAGCCTTGAGTGCCTGTATTTCTGAGACTTTCATGCCAGAAAAGACAGCCAGCAGCAGTATAGTTTCTCAAGAGCATTTGAGAGTTGAAAAAGTGGTTGGCTCAAAAGGAGCGGCGCAAGTTTTTCCAGCACAAAGCTGTAGTTCCAAGGTAGGGGCATAGCTTTCCTTAAGGAACTTAAATATAGCACCCCTTCTAGTAATTCTTTGAGCGTGGACATAAGTGGATGGAGTGAACACAAGCTGAAATGGCTGACAGATAGGCTTTTATAGAGGAAGACGACAGACTGGTTTTCATGAGCTCAAAGAAATAAAATAAGACAAGAACAAACTCCGATTTTGTGAGGTCCCGATTAATTGCATGACATCATAAACAAAATCTACTCCATTTGACTAACTAGGAGAACCTGAAGCATGTCCTCAGAAAAATGGAATCTGGAAGGGATCAGATCCTATTGTCTATAGGCCTAGGTTGAGGGATGATAGGTTGGGGTGAAGTAGTGATGCCTTCTGTTGTGTCATCAGCTCCAATTTGTAAGGTAGCTTGTGGGGATTGCCCATGACTAACTGATAGACAAGGGGAGACCAATGCTGCCTTGGCCAAAAGGGAGTTACCAGTAGATATGTTTTCTATTTGGATATTTAGTACAATTTCTGGTATTAGAAGTGAGGGAAAAAGCATACAGAAACTTCAGTCGCTGGAGAGAGTGCATTTGTCCTCCATACCAAGGGGCGTGTGATCCTGATGTACAACAGGAGGAGCTGGTAGGTGCTCTAAAAGGCAAATGAGTATCTGCAGTTTTCACCCCATGTGGACTGTCTCAGATCATCTGTTTGTTGAGGGTCGATTTGTGTGCGACTCAAATGGCTCTACTTAGCCAGTCTGCCAAAAAGTCTTCCGATGATGGAATGTATACTGCTTGAAGGGATATACCCTTCTTGGTAGCCAGTTCCCAAACAATCTAAGCCAACCAGTACAGTTAGTATGAAATGGCTCCTCTCTGCTTGTTTATGCTTCACAAGTGTAGTGTTGCCTATGAATACCCAGAGGGCCTGGATTCCAGAGATGGGAGAAAACTTGAAGGGCTTGAATGAGAACACCCCTCTCTTCCAGGTTGATTGCGTTCTTTCCTGAGGCTGGAGTGCCAACAGTCCATGACCTGGTAGAGGCCCATCCAAGCTCACAAAGCCTCGTCTGAGGCAACTGTTTAAAATTCTTGAGGGAGTCTGTCTCGAAAGCTAATTTTGGATTGAGTTCACCTGGGTAACCCACCACGGGATCTTCTTCAGACAAGGCATGAGGGAGATCTATTTGCCAAATGGGTGAGTGTTGGGACCAAACTTTTTTCAAGTGCCACAATTTTTCTCGTATATAACCTGGCTAAAGGAAGCATAGTAATGGTTGCTGCCATGAATCCTAGGGCTCTTAGGTGCATAGGTTGGTACTAGGCAATCTGCTCAAAGGCATTTATAAGCCTAGCCAGAATGTGTTGGCTTTCACCGCCCCCTTAGATTAGTTCCCTGTGCCTGTGTCCAGCAGAGCCACTGAAGTGAAGTGAACCCAGAGGTAAACTGTTTCCCATCCACTAATCAAGGTTTCTTTTGAAGAGTGTTAGTGAGGAGCTCTGCCTATTGTAGATTGGGATCTTGTTCCAAAGCATGGGAAGTCTCTGGGACAGGAATCTAACTCTCCAGCATGACCTATTTATTGTTGTGGTGAGGTTTAGATAACTTAGAGCGTGTGGCTCGGGGGGATAAGGTATGCAACAGAGTACAACTGGAGTTTCTTCAGTTGAGCTGCATAGGGCATCTGTTTGAGGCCAGTGATCCTCTTGGTGAGGTACTTCTGTGGTCTTTCCAGCTGTTGCAGGTGTCTTGTAAGGTACATCCAAAATGGGGCATTGTACTCTATGATGGGTCTGATGAGTGATGAGTAGAGGGGCACAATGACCTCTTTTGATCTGGATGTGAACCCTTTTGTGATTAGGTGGGCCACGTAGAAGGATTTTCTAACCACTTTGGCAATGTGATCATCAAAGGTGAGATTACCATCTACTTGGGTCCCCAGATACCTTATTACGTCTTCCGTATTTAGGGGACCACTTATATGGTAGTTTGTGGGTACTTTGTTTTTCCAAAGGGGATGACAATGCACTTATTGGCATTTAGCTTGAGGCCATGATTTTAACACCAGGTATCCGTCTCAGTGAGATCCTTTTGGAGGATGTCTGTGTCAGCCGGAGAGTCAATTTTAGCCCCTAGTTTGCAGTCGTCTGCGATTTTGGCCAGCCATAGTCCTCTTGTGCTTGCCTGTACCTCTGATAAGTATATGCCGAACAGGAGGGGTCCTAGGACTGAGCCCTGGGGAATGCCACTTGTAACCGGTTTAGAGTCGGACCTAGCTCCCGCAACTCTCACCATGTGGGTTCTGTCAGTTAGCAAGTTGACAACCCATCTTGTGACGTAGGGGTTTATGTTCAGGCTGGAGAGCTTGTCTACAATACCAGAATGGGGAATGGTGTTTAAGGCCTTAGCGAGGTCCAGGTAGGCTGTGTGTACCACCTTTCCCTCGTCTATAGCCTTGGTAACTGTCTCAAAGAAGTCCACCAGATTTAGGAGGAATGATCTGCCCTTAAAGCCAAACAGCGTAGGGTTCAGTGTCTGGAGGTTCCCAATGTCTGTTAATGAGTTCCATGATGATGTGCTCCATAGCCTTGCAGACCAAGCTAGTCATGCTTATAGGGTGATAGTACTGTTATGGCTCCACCTTTGTGGAGTGAAACAACTGTTGCTGTGTGCCACTCTATGGGTATGTGGCCTGTGAAGAGGCTGAGTTTGAACAGTGTGTTTAGGCTTAAATGGAGGTTAGCGAATGAAGTACGTTGCAAGGTTTTGCACCATTTCCTGTGACAAGAAGGCCTGAATAATTTTGGTGCCCAATCTGCAGCTGAAGAAAACTATGTCTTCTGTGGACCAAAGGGAAGATTTTTTTGTAGTTGACCATGAATACTAAGTGAAGGCTGAGAGTGAATTTGAGGTGTTGCAGTAAGATCTAAGGCAGAGAAGCCTAGATAAGCAGATGATCTAGACAGGAAAATACTTAAATTTCCCCAAGTCCTGCAAAACGCTATCACAGCAGCCAGGCAATTTTGTGAACAGTTTGGAGGCTGTAGAGAGCCCAAAAGGTAAAGCACTAAAATGAAAGTGAGATGAGCCAGTAAAGAACCTCAGGAATTTCCTGCAGCCAGGGTGTATGGAGATATAGTGGTAAGCATCATTCAGATCCAAGGAGACTAGAAATGCCTATGGGAAAATAAAAGGCAGCAAGGTCTGAAAGGTGAGGATTTTGAGGAAACGGTTGAGAAGAGAGAGATCACGTATTAGTCTCCACTACCCTTTTCTTGGAACCAGAAACAGTCTTGGGTAAAAATCCTCATCCCACAATCTAAAGTGACACTGGCTCTATTGTGCCATGTGACTGTAGCTCCCTAACGATAGGAGGAAGACGACATATCGATTGCGGGGACCATTTAAAGGAAAAAGTTCCTTCTAGGACACAGCATAGCCATTTTTTTAAGTCATGGATAATACCCACTTATCAAACATGGATAACAACTTATCTGAAATCTTTTCTCACGTTGATGAACTGAGTTGCCTTTCTGAGAGTCTCAAGGTAAGACTTAGTGGGATGGGGAACAGGAGGATAGTCCCAGTGATGTATCAAAAAAGAGGAGTCTTCAAGATCTGGGGTCCTTCTAAGGTTGTTCCGGAAATCATTTCCTTGTTGTCTTCTTGTAGTTTAGGGAAGGCCTATGTTCCTTCCCAAAGGAAGTAGGTTTTACTGGATCATTTCCTACAGTATCTAGACAGAGAGGTAAGCAGGACTTGACTGCAGTCTTTCATAGTTTTACCTTGCTCCTATCAGGTTTTCAACAGGCTGTCTACCCGTGGCCCAAACCAAAGATTTTTGTCAAGGGGGTGAGCAAAATCAACAAACCATTGCTTTAAAATCTTCTCGCATGGGCTGGTTGCGTACTCAGGCATATCTGTGGATGACTCTACCAGCAGCAGCTGCTCTGGAGGAGGCCTCAACAGCATCATAGCTGCATTTTACATTGTGTTCGGCCTAATTTACCAAGGACTCTGAAAGTACAGCTGTGTACACTTACCAGAAATAAAGATGTCAGAGGTGTTCACTGTTGCAGTCATCACACTTGGGTTATCTGCCAGCAGGTAGCCCTCAGTCAGCCCGAATACCAGAGAATTAGTATTTCTGCATTGGATGCTGTTGCTCCATAACTGACGTCAGGTCGTCAGGTGTATAAAAACAGGCAGCCGACGCCATTACATCAGTTTTTCTTGCCCCAAATGTTAAAAGCCGCCAAATAGGGAGCTAGTATATGGTGGGGAAACACCATCAGTAAAATGTAAATACTAATACCCATACCCTGAAAGGGGCGAGTAATAGCCATATAGAGGAGAGGAAGAGAGCAAAACCAGGGGGCTGGGGCGAGGGAAACCAGGACTGCAACAGTGAACACACTCGAACATCTACATTTATGGTAAGTGTACACAACTGTACTATGTTCTTCATGTTTCACTGTTGCAGTCATTACACTTGGGTTGATTCCCAAAGATGAGGAAGGGTGGAGGCTGTCAAGAAGTAGTAGGGCTGGCTAGCAGGCCTTGTAAGACTGCTGTAACATATCCAGCTCTAGACTTAGAAAAGAAAGGTAAGTGGTAATGCTTCTTTAAGGTGTGTACAGAACTCCAGGTCGCAGCTTCCAGGATGTCCCTGGTACGGACTCCCCTAAGAATGCTGCAGAGGTTGAGATAGCCCTAGTGGAATGGGTTCTGATCCCCTGTGGGGTAGGTTTTCCATGGTGTTTGTAGCAGAAATGGATTCAGTGTGCTATCCACTTGCAGATGGTTTGTTTTGAAATGGCCTTGCCGTCTGCCCCTGTAGCAAAGCTGACCAGCAGTTGGGTGAGACTTTCTGAAAGGTTTAGTCCTGTCAAGGTAGAACCTAAGCGGTCTGTGCACGTCCAAGGAGTGCAGGATCCTTTCTCCTTTATTCTGATGATTAGGGAAAAAGGTGGGTAAATGGATGGATTGGTTTAAAGCCACACTGGATACCATAGTGGGCATAAATGATGGGTTAGTCCTGAGGGAAACCCAGTCCGCATGGAAGATAATGAAGGGCTCCACAGCCATAAGGGCCTGTAACTCAGACACACTTCTTGCTGAAGTGATGGCTAGAAATAAGGCTGTTTTCCAAAAGAGGAATTTTAACTCTGTTGTAGCAGCAGGCTCAAAAGGGGGAAGCATGAGTTTCTCATTTACAAAGTTAAGGTCCCAGGCAGGAGTGGGAGCTCTCTTCGGGGGGTCTTAAATTATTAGTTCCTCTCAGGAACTGTTTGACCAGAGGGTGAAAAAAGAGGGGTGCCTCAGTATTGTAATGAGCTGAGATGGCAGAGGCATGAGTCTTAATTGAAGAGAAGGATAGGCCTTTGTGGAGCAGCTCTGCTAGGTAATCTAGGATTTGAGGTAAGGCAGGCACGGCTGTGTCCTTACCCCGAGACTAGCACCAAGAGCAGTATCTTTTCCACTTTTCGGAGTAGGATTTCCTAGTAGTAGGCCTCCTGGCCTCAATGATGCCGTTCAGCACCTGTTTGCTGAGGGTTGGTGGTGATGCATTCAGGAAATCAGCCAGGCTGTTAGGGTGACAGTTTGCAGCTGAGGATGCAAAATCTGGCCTTCCTGCTGGGACAGCAGAGAGAGGGTCTGATACAAGTGCCAGGGTGGCATTGCTGTCCGACTGCGTAAAAGTGAGTACCAGTGCTGGCGTGGCCAGTCAGGTGCAATCAGGATTGTCCTTGGCCTGTCCTCTTTGATCTTCAGTAGAACCTTCGAGAGGAGGGGCAGAGGGGGAAGGCATAGATTAAGAGATTTTCCCATGTAAATG
The DNA here is from genome assembly GCF_019279795.1 of Protopterus annectens. Classification (NCBI taxonomy): domain Eukaryota; kingdom Metazoa; phylum Chordata; order Ceratodontiformes; family Protopteridae; genus Protopterus; species Protopterus annectens. Next base: position 3,547,081 of record NC_056733.1, on the reverse strand, counting down.
AAAGGGCATCCACTTTCCATGCTTGGCTGGGGGAATTCTGGTGTAAAATATGCTCAATTGGTGGTTTTGGGGGGAAAGCAAAGAGGTCCACCTCTAGTGCTCCCCACCTGTGGATTATAAGTTTGAATGTGTTTGGTTCCAGTTTCCACTCGTGTGGGTCCATTAGATTTCTGCTTAAATCGTCTGCCAGTGAATTTATTTTTTTGCCTGGCAGGAATCGAGCTTGCAGGTGCACTTGATTGCTCAAGGCTGTGTTCCACAGAGCCATAGCTAACCTGCAAAGTGGGTAGGAATGAGTTCCCCCCGGCTTGTTGATGTACTACATAACTGGGGTGTTGTCTATCAAGAGTTGTCCTGGAAGGATAAGGTATTGGAAAGGCTGTCAGTGCATTCTGTACAGCTAACATTTCTTTTTGATTGATATGCAGGTGCATTTGTCTTGGGCTGCATTTGCCTGCAATGTGAGCCCCCCGCATGCATAGTCTGATGCGTCTGTTGTCAGGGTTTGGGCGGGTGTTGAGTGAAAGGGAGTCCCATGTTGCGGTAGCAGGCCTCTGCCCACCAAAGAAACTCTGTCCTTAGGCAAGGAATGACACTAATCAGTTCCCAGGTCCTGAGAATGTTGACACGAGAGACTTTTTAAGTACCACTGACGTTTCTTCATATGCAGTCTTGCATATGGAATTAGCAGAATGCAAGAGGCCATGAACCCTAGGGCTTGCAGTATTTTTCTTGCAGATAGCTGGATTTGGGAGGCCAGTAGATTGAAGTAGTTTCTCAAATGAACTTCTTTTTCTGTAGTGATGAATGCCATCTGGGAAGTCGTGTTCAAGCATGCTCCCAGGAATACAATTTTTAGGCTGGATACCAGATGTGATTTCTTTTTGTTGATGGAATACCCCAGAGAAGTTAGAAGTCTCTCTACAAATGTCAGGTGCTGAAGCAGTAATTCCTGACTTTCTGCCTGGATCAGGCAATCGTCCAACTATGGGTATATTTGAATTTGTCTCTGCCTGCAGTATGCAATGGCTGGAGCCAGGCATTTTGTGAATACCCTGGGCACAGTAGATAAGCCAAAGGGAAGTGCAGAGAACTGATAGTGCATAGAGCTAGCCCTAAAACATAGATATTTCCTGCAAGATTCCATTATGGGGATGTACAGATAAGCTTCTTTTAATTCTAGGGTGACCAGCTAGAAGTCCTTGGCTAGCATAGGAAGCAGCTGTTGTAGAGGAAGCATTTTGAATCTCGGAACCACCAGGAATGTGTCAAGGATTGACAGATCCAGGATAGGGCGCCAAGAGTTTTCTTTTCTGGGTACCAGAAACAGTCTGGAGTAGAAACACGGCAGAGTAGTCCTGACTTTCTCATTGGAAATGCTCCCTTAAGATGTAAAGGGTTTCATCAATGGAAAAATCCTCTGGGGGAAGAGGCTGAAGGAATGGAATCCTCTGCATTAGAATCCTCATAGGCAGATAAGGGTTGCATGTCTTCATACTCCGGATGCATCAAAGTCATCGGATTCCTGTTCAAACAAAACTACAGGGGGCAGATCTCTTTCTTTTTGGAAGGGATAGCTTGGCTTCCCCCTGATCAGCAGGTTAAGGTCTTTCACCATTTTAAGCATTTGAAACAGAGGTAAAGAAGCAGGTGCCAGAGATTGGGTCGGTTTCTTAGGTGTGGTTCGTAACCTGGGCCTAAGAAATTTGGCAGTTTTCGAAAGAACGGCAGTCGCAAAAGAATTCTGTGTAGAGAATCGGTAGTGCAAAGGACTTCCTACGAAGCTGGTGCCTGCTCAGCGGCTCCAGACCCATCCAAGGTAGAGACGACCGCAGGATCCTAAGTCAAGGAAGAGTTTTGCTGGATACCAGACTCCGTACGGGTCTCAGTAGCAGCCTGCGAATCTACAGAAGTGGGCATCAGGGGCTGCAAAAGTGTCTCACTGAAGACCAAAGAACTGACGGCTTAATGGGAGCGTTCATCAGTAGGTTTGGACCAGTGCGGTCCGTCTCTGTCTATATTTACGTTTTTTCAGAAGGTTGGCTGTCGGATGGCTTACCAAAGCTATATCGGAATTAGAGGACTGTAAGCAAAAATATCTAGCTACAATAAGACCCCGACGACGTATAGTTCTGGCATTGAACAAAGTTCAGAAGCGACAGCGGGGGATGTCATGGTCTGGGCCGAAGCAAGTGACGCAGTAAGAATAAGTCTCAGTGTGGTATTTGCTTTCCACAGGCGAGACGATTAACTTTTTCTGACATCAGTTACTGCAAGAAAAAAAGGATCCCCGACGGGGTACTTAGATTTAGAAGACTGCAGCTTCAATTCGGAAGATGAAACTCAGGTAGCGGCTGAGCGGCACTAGTGCAAATTGCTTCTGCATCGGGCTCCACGGCAAAAAAGACTGATGTAATGGCATCGGCTGCCTTGCTTTATACTACTGATGACCTGACGTCAGTCCTGAAGTGACAGCAACCGATGCAGAAATACTAACCCTCTGGTAATCGGGCCAGCTGAGGGCTACCCTGGCAGGGATAACCCAAACGTGATGACTAACAGTGAAACACTAAGAACATCAGGCTCTGTGGTATCTGGGGACTCCCATGCCCATCGAGAGAGTAACGCAATCAACTGAAAGGGTGGAGACACCAAGGAGGTAGAGGGTTGAGACCCAAAATCTTTCAGGAGGACTGACTCATCATCAGTAGGGTTAATGGATTTCCAGCCAACCCCCTAAGAATTTCTTTCTGCGAATGAGATAACCTCTGAGGGGGACCGTGGGGACTCTTCTGACTCATCTAAGTCAGTATCCAAAGTGACGGATTCCTATGGAGAGTCCAGATGCTTCCCCTTGCAAAGTCTCTTCCTAAGAACCTCTTCAGTGGGAGCTTCTGAAAAGGTCTTGGAAGAGCATGGCTCGCCCAACAGGACTTCCTAAGGCTCAGGGTCTCTACTCTTTAATGGAGCGTGTATTGTAGAGGTAGACACCAGTGCTTTAAGGGGGAGAGCTGCTGGTATTGACGGTGTGGTTGTCGGAGTGGGAAATACCCTCCTCATGGCCTCGAAGGCCCTTCAGTCCCGATGTGAGGAATCCCCTGAATCAGAGGATAAAAGGGATTCTCCACAACAGAGGGCTTCTAGCCCGAAGTCAGAGCCAAGCTCACACGAGCCAAGGCCCCAAGAAGCAAAATTGGTCCGACTATCCTCCCCGGAACCTGACAGCGTCGGGTCTGAGATCCCTCGGTCGGCACCAAAGACATCAGGGCAGTTGGGGCCGAAAAACCTAAGGTAGGTGTCAGCCCCAAGGGCTCCATGATCATCAATTCCAAGCTCCCCGGCTCCGAACCTTTGAGGACGATCGGAGAAACAGAAGATAGTGGGGGAATTTGTGTCGGCTCCAAAGTACCGATAACATTTATGCAAGCACCAGTATCTGCAAAAGCCTCTTCACCACACTATCCACATCCAAATCAGAGTGTCTACTTGAGGCCTGAGAAGAAAGTGTGGATGAAGCAGACTGTAAGATGGGGGATTTCAATATAGGAGATACCGGCTCCAAGGTCGGAGAATGGCTCCTAACCAAAACAACAATCCGCTCCGTTGGCTGTGGAGCCAATGTTGAAGCTTTACTCTATACGGTTTTTGAAGTCTATGGGCTTTTCCTTCGTTCCGAAGAACTAGAAGATGTCTTAGAGTGTTTGTCATGCTTATCCAGTGCCTCTTGCAAAGTGGATTTCAAAAGACCTCTACCCATAAGTTTCCTCTCCCTCTCATGCAACACTCTAGCACTAAAAGAGTGGCATATTGAACAGCTTTCTTGTAGGTGCACCTCACCTAAACAATAGACAGTCAAGTATGTCATTCAGTGATGGACATCTTTTGCCCACATCTTGAGCATTTTCTAAACCCAGACTTTGATTTCTCTTTCTCTTGATGAGACATCCTATCAGTAAGAGAAAAAAACCTCTATATATCAAGAAAAAAAAACTCAGAAATATTTACAGTCTCTAAGCTACGAGTAGAATATATATCAACACAGCACTAACTCCTAATAATGCAAGATCTGTAAGCAATGTTAATTATCCTAAACTAAGCTACCCAAGTTATTTAAATTATCTAAATATCAATATACTTGCCCTGTAAATTAAAAGAGCTCTAACTCACACCACACAACTATATGTAATAAAAAATATAAGACAGGGAGAAACTAAAGGCCTAAAAATGTGGCCATTTATCTAATTTAAACTATCTAAATATCTAGCAAATTACCAAGAATACACTAAGAGAAAGTCTTAACTACTATAAAAAGGAAACTTATTACTGAATTATCTAATTTAGATTTCTAAGTAGTTTTAAAATAGAAGAAAAAAAAACTTTCACTGGCCAGAGCTAAACGTCCGATCAAGCTGCAGTGGCAAATGAGATCTGGGGGAAGATCAAGGTGCATCATGGGATAGGAAGTTGGCCTTGAGCTGGTTGAAGACCTCGGGCTTTTGCAGTTGGCCAAGTTGGAGCAGAGGATCGCCTCCCAACCCATCAGCAAGAATGAACGGCAAGACAGAACAACTTCACATCAGTATATGTACTGACCCAAAAGATCTGACCAAAGCATTAGAGAGACCATATCACCCAATGTGCAGAGTCAAAGAGGTCGCAGCCTTAATACCGAATCACACTGTTTTCTCTGCCTTGGATGCAGGGAGTTCATTTTGGCAAGTGATGTTTGATCACAAAATCTTAATTTCTAACTACTTTTGGTATTCTGTTTGGCAGATACATATTCCTAAGGATGCCATTTGGAATAAATTCTGCAAGTGAAGTCTTTTAGCATGCAATGGAGCAAATGTTTTTGGGATATCCTTGTGCCATAATAGTAGATTTATTGGTTGGAGGCAATGGTGAAGCAGAGCATGACAGAAACCTCAAGTTCTAGACAGAGCACGTGAAGTAAACTTGAAGCTCAATCCTCTGAAGTGCAAACTCAGACTTCCAGAAGTTACATATGTAGATCATTTGTTCACGAGTACAGGCTTGACACCAGACTCAATCAAGCAAGCAGTTATTCTTAAGATGTCAGCACCAGATAATGTTCAACCTCTACATTTTCTAGTTATGGTCATCTATTTAGGCAAGTTTATACCAGACTTCAGTGAGTTGACAGCACCTTTAAGAGAGCTAACACACACACACAAATGTTGCATGGCCAAGGTTAGAACACCAGAAGGCATTTGAAGACATTAAGCAGAAAATTGCCACCACCTACCTTAAGATACTATGACGTGAACAAACCAGTTACTCTTTTCTGTGACGCTTCAATATTTGGTCTTGGCGCAGTTATACTTCAAGAGTGCAGATCAGTAGCCTATGCATCTAGAACACTATCCCAAACTGAGATGCAGTATGCCCAGACTGATAAGGAGCTTTTGGCAGTAGTATTTGATTGTTTCAAGTTTCATGATTATATTCATGATTGAGCTATTCAGACTGAAACTGACCACCAATGTCTAGTTACTATTCTAAAGAAGCCTATGCATTCCACTCCAGCGAGATTACAAAGAATGATGGTTAAATTGGAAAAGTATAATTTCGAAATGGTAGGTATGACCATAGCCCTGAGTAGCATTCTGCCATCACCCAGAATGATGCCGCAGTACAAGGACAAAATGATGGACTTCAACAATTGGCCAAGCTTCTGGTGCCATTCTAAAGAGATCCAGTATTGCCTGCCTGGGATGACATGGTCGACAGACCACAATGTTTTGCCAGAGATGGCCTGCAAATGTCATCCCTAGGATTCCGGATACTGGCTAAGGTTCTTGCCGCCCCTATAGTGCCTTTTTTAGACAAGGTTCAAATGACAAATTCACCAGCATAACAGGAACAGGCAAGCAAAAACAGAGGGTGATACTACTCAATGCTATAAGTCTAAATCTCAAAATGCACTCACTCGAGGCACTCCTTAAAATGGAGAACATAGATATCTGTGCAGTGACTGAGACCTGGTTCAAGACTCCAGAGAACACTCCTGCACTACCAGGCTACAACTCATACCACACTTTTCGGCCATGTAATCCGGACCGGAACACCAAAGGCGGAGGTGTGTCCATATTCATTAAGGATATCCACACCTCCAGGCTAGTTGCTCAGCATAATGCAGCCGAGGTTATCTAAGTGCAACTATCTCTGGGCAAAACTGCAATCCAAATTATTGCTTGCTACAAATCACCCACCATGCCCCAGGATTCCCACTCCTCTTTTCTTGATGTACTGGAAAATATTAGGGTTCAACCAAACACCCTAATAATGGGCGATTTTTACTACTCCACCACTAACTGGGAACACTAGTCATGTACCAACTCCTTCGCTCAACGCTTTCTGGAATTCATAAACTCCAATGCCCTGGATCAACTTATCCATACCCCTACCAGGGGCAACAATGTCCTAGATCTAGTCATTACCAACATGAGTGACCGGTGTTCCACACCTGAAGTCAACGCCTCATTGGTCCGATCCGACCATAAGCTAATTACCCTAGATTATCCACATCCTGCCCCCACCCCCCATTAAGGGAACCATGGTAAAAAATTTCTCCAAACCCAACTTCATGCTTCTTAAGACAGAAGTGGTGAACTTCATGACACCCATGCAGATGGACAATACAGTTACGACTACTGAATCCTACACAATTGCACTTTATAAGCACTTAAATGAGTGCATGGATCGTGCTATCCCAAACAAAACCAAGACGCTATCCTCGAAAAAAAGGAAGCCAATCTTGTGGTCCCCTGCCATAAACAAACTGTACAACAGAAGGAAGAAATTGTTGCAAAAGAAAGTAAAATCCCAGGAGTGGAGGAGCTCCCTGGTCAGCCTCAGTAAGAAGCTGCGATCCCCAATAAAATCCTCTAAAGCTAGTTATGAAAACAAAATTGCCTCTGATTCTAACGACAACCACAAAGCATTCTATAGCTACGTCAAGAATCTCAATGGCAACACTTAGATCTGCTCCGAGTTACAACACAATGGCACGAAATATACAGACCCAACTGATATTGCCAACATCCTGGCAGATAAGTTCAGTGCTAACTTTACCCCCATCTCACCCCCTAAAGTGCCTATCTCTATACCAGAAGAATGCAAAGTTCCTGTAATTACAGCTTCACAGGTAAAAACTACACTCTCCACAGCCAAGAACACAGCATCCATGGGACCAGACAACATCCCAGGCTGCTTTCTAGACGAACTACAGAACAAACTGGCACCCCACCCAAGTATCATGTTCAATCATAGACTCACCTCAGGCTTTGTACCTACTGAAAGGCGCACAGCAACAGTTATCCCACTCCACAAGGGGGGAGCCACCATGGACCCCGGGAACTAACACCGCATTTGCCTGATGAGCCTGGTCTGCAAGGCCATGGAACGTATCATCATGGAACTTGTAAAAAAAGATATTGGTAATCTCCAAACTCTGGGACCCCACCCAGTTCGGGTTTGTAAAAGGCAGATCATGTCTTCTAAACCTGATAGACTTCTTTGAAGCAGTCACCAAAGCTGTAGACAAGGGTAAGGTGGTTCACACAGCCTATCTAGATCTTGCCAAGGATTTCGACACCATCCCCCACTCTGGAATTACAGATAAACTCACTAAACTAGGTATAAATCCCTATGTCACAAGATGGGTTGCCAACTGGCTCACTGACAGAACCCACACTGTTAAAGTAGCGGACTCCAAATCTGACTTCAGACCAGTGACAAGTGGAGTATCACAGGGTTCAGTCCTGGGGTCCTCTCCTGTTTGACATCTACTTCTCTGAAGTACAGGCTAACACAGAAGGTCCTTAGCTAATGAAGCTCATAGATGACTGCAAACTAGGAGCCATAATCGAAACTCCTAATGATGTGGACATCCTACAAAAGGGCCTCACTGAGACAGACGCCTGGTGTCAAAGCCATAGCCTCAAGCTCAATGCCAAAAAGTGCACTGTCATCCCCCTTCGGTAAAAAATCTGTACCCATGAACTACAACATAGGCAGTAGTATACTTAACACAGAAAGTATGATAAGAGACCTTGGGACACAGGTGGACAGTAGCCTCTCCTTTGATAATCACATTGCCACAGTAGTCAGGAAATCCTTCTACGTGGCACACCTCATCACAAAAGGTTTCTCATCCAGAAAAGAGAGGTCATTGTTCCCCTCTACTCATCACTCATTAGACCCATTATAGAGTACAACACCGCTTTTGGTATGTACCTCACAAGACATCTACAACTGGAAAGGCTGCAGAAATACCTCACAAAGAGGATTACCGGACTCAAACAGATGCCCTATGCAGACACTCTCAAAAAACTCCAGCTTTACTCAATCGCATATCGCCTACTCAGAGGTGAACTCTGCCTAACATACAAAGCTATGTCAAACCCAGAACTGTAGCACATGCTCCACTTAAAGAAATCCCAATCCCTCCGAGCTACACGCTCTAGGGACCTAAACCTTGTCACCACAATAAGCAGAACATGCTAGAGGGATAGATTCCTGTCCCAGAGACTTCCCATACACCAGAATAAACTACCTATCTATATCAAACAAAGCTCCTCATTAGCACTCAAGAAAAATCTTGATGATTGGATGGGAAATAGGAAATTCACCCCAGGGATCACCACTGTGGCGATGCTCGACAGTGGCACAGGAAAATAATTTTCTTGGGTGGCAAAAGCCAGGGTACCTTTTGGCTGGGCTTGTATAGGCCCTAGGGCCGATAGCCTAGTACCTACCTATGAAAGGCAAACTGCTCCATATGGCTGATACCATATCCAAATTGCCCAGAACAGTATTATGCAGAGAATTTTGGCTTCAATGAGATCAGTCTAAATTTTCTACCACTTGACTTGATGAGTTGAGAGATCACACTCAGACTGCTCCAATTTTGCAAAAACTCAAATCACTACATTAATATTGGATGGCTGTCAAAGCCATCTAGTGTACCACTTGAAGTGCAAACCTATTTTCCTTGCAGAGATTAACTGTTGATGAAGATTGCATTATTTTTAAAGTCCTAAAATTGTTCCTGCTTTATTACAAGGATATATCCAGATTTCGCATCATGGTTACCCAGGATCTGTATCCACTATTTAGTATTTTGGCCTTCATTACCAAAAGACACTGATAAAGTACTTCTTGTTCAGTATGCAATAGTACTAGACCACATTTGGAAAGAGAAATTCAGCTAAGTCCATTTCCTGAACTACGTTGGTCAACAGTTGTGACTGAAATCGTTGTGTGGAATAATCAACCCTACATGGTTTTGGTAGACTCTTATTCAAATTGGTTTGAGATTGATCTACTATCTAACCTAACATCCACTATTACTGCAAAGTTGAAACGTCATTTCACAGTTTATGGCAGTCCACACAAAGTTCTTTCTGACAATGGTACTCAATGTACTAGCCAGTTGTTTCAGCAATTTGCAAGAGAATGGGACTTTGCACATGTCACTTGTAGTCCTGAATATCCTCAGTCAAATGGCCTAGCTGAACACGCAGTGTAGAGTGCAAAGCAGTTACCTGAAAGGTCAAAGTGTAACAATACCGATGTGTTCTTGAATTTGCTTAATCTCAGAAATGCACTCAGGGATGATATTGAGGTGTTCTTGAATTTGCTTAATCTCAAAAACGCACTCAGTGACGATATTTTTGGCGCAACTACTCAAAGGCTACTTTCCAGGGGAACTAGAACTACGCTACCCATTACTTCCAGTTTATTGAAGCTTAAACCTAAGACCAATAAAACCATCAAGGCTCAACTGGTTAAGAATCGTAATATCCAGAAATCTAGTTATGACCGATCAAGTAGATTACCGTTGAGGGAAGGAAAGACAGTAGGAATCCAGGCAAAAAAGGGTTTGATCGAACTGGACAGATTACAGGCCTCTGTGCCAAGCAAAGATCCTACATGGTAGACTCAGAGGGTGTGGAATATAGGAGTAACTGAATACATCATCTTCCTATACCAGAATCACCATCATCACAGCATTGTTTCTGTGATGCAGACTTCAAATCTAAGAGTGGATCAGACACCTTTTCCATACCAGAATGTGTTCAAAATTCTGATTCCATTCCAGAAAATGTTCGACATTCCACATGTCAAACATTTTACAGAGACTGTTCCAATTGCTAAATCTAATTCCCAGTTTTACGTCACATGAAATGGACAAGTATCAAAGCCTAGTGTGAAATAAGCAGCAACGTGGACTACATATACATACATATACATACACATATATATATATATATATATATATATATATATATATATATATGTGTGTGTGTGTGTGTGTATGTATGTGTACTATTGTATAATGCATGACAAAGAATTATCTGTGATTTCTGCATGCTAAATAGACTTGTAGCATTGAGTGACCTAATCCTCAAAGAGGGAGGATGTAGATCAAAATGTAAGTGAAGTGTGCTGTATCTTTAAGAAACATGTCATGGTTGCACCTGCAGGTAAAAATTTCAGATACGTGCAATCCCTAGTGCCACTTTGTAAGAGCAGAGTGACAGCATGCATGATCACAGTTGTTAGTTTGTGTACAAGTTACTAAGTTAACGTTATTAAATTTCTACAGTGATGTGTTTGTATAAAATAAAGCCGCTCGAGCAGAGCCCATGATGACTTCTCTATTGTGTCCAAAGTAGGAGAGCAACAAACTAAGCTCTAAAAGAAAAAACTCAAAATATAAAGCACTTACCTGAACTAGCCTGAACGCTGGGATCATGTCCAAAGTGTTTCAGCAGCAAATGAGATCTGAGGATTAGATGGTAGCAAGGGATTATGGGAAGGGAATTAACTTGAGCTCTGGATCTGTCTGACAGTTGCTGTTTCGGAACAGAGGTCTGATCCAAAACCCATCTGTGATGCATAACGACACAGACAGCATCAGATCAGCCCAACCACCTCCTGGAAGACCCAGGACACCTTGTGGATATCCAGTACTCAGGAAAAGCTTAAGCAAAGTATTTCCCTACACCATTTATCCTGAATGGCTCTCCAGGAGGTAAGTGAACTGCAAAATACAGGACCTGTTCAGGTTCTGTGGAAGCCAGATGAAATCCCAATATGTACCCTGCAAAAATGAGGACTAAACATGTCAAAGGCCAGTACCCTACCCATTCTTCCTATCAGCTTGAGACATCCTGCAAGTGAGGACAAATGAGCAAGTAAAGAAGCCTGTAATCACAGCCTTAGTCACCCAACACCACAAGAGATGCCCAGAAGAGCAGCCAGCCTGAGAACCAAATGAACCCAGGCAGAAACTGATGGTTCACTGGACCATGCTGTCAAAAGGGCCTACCAAGAAAAGTTCTCCCAAAACACCTCCATTAAATGTGTGAGAAGCCACAGTGGACCACTCTGCCCAGGAATCTCAGAACTATACCTAGATGGTCACTGGAAATAAGATTCCTCAAGTTCTTCTCACCCTCCCCACAGTACCCATGCATGTGAGGGACAGGCCAGCAGAAAGCCAAATGCCCATTGAGGAAGCACAAGGACAATGAAGAGGAAAATGAGGAAGCAGGGTCAAGCCCCAACACACAAGAATGGGGAGAGACTCCTAAGGAAGGAACTAGTTCTTTTCTGCATAGCTCAACGCAGTAAACTTCACAAGTAAGGAATCCTGGAACCTTAAGAGAGAACAATCAAACCACAGACAAGGACTAATGTGCCACTTTTCCTGACCATGCACTCCTGACACTTGCGAGATCTCCTCCTTCAACAAGGACATACTTTGCCAAGCAGAAAAGCAAACTCCCCTCTCCTCCCAAAGATGGCTTTTCTAGACACTAAGAAAGGCATATAGCAGGAGCTACAAACAGACCTAAAATCCCATTGCACTTGCTGTAAGAAGCATCAAGCAAGGACACTTTGAGGTTATCTGCCAATGGTAACAGCTGCAGTCTGTTGCCTGCAGCCTTATCCCAGGCAACCACAGAAGACACTGAACAATAGTGAGGTTGAACTTACTATTTTATTGCTACCAGATGACAGATATGACTATAGGGCCATAGTGGAAAGGCCAAGGAGCTGCAAGGGAGAAATCTGCCAAATGGGTCTAGAATTCTTAAACACATAACTCCTACTTGAATCCTCATCCCTGGACAGAAATACACCACCCTAGCCCCATACCAAACTCTGTTGGGGAACATGGGGAACAGCAACAGGTCATTGGCTCAAGGAATGCCAATGCCCTAAATTATCAAAGAAACGAGCTGTAGTCATGACTTGACAAGTACTTGCTCCAAGATGTAGCAGAAGAAATATATTTGGACCTCTATGGGCTTCATTACTGGAGTCAACATGCCTTTAGGCTTCCATGATATGATACAACCACTGGTTTGAAGGGAAAGATGACAAGTAATATGAAGCCTATCTGCAGATATGATTCAGGCCTAGAAACAAGATATCCCAAAAATAAGTATTGCCCCACAAAGTGCTGAAGTAACGAAGATGCTGAAGCTTTTTCTTGTTTCAGAAACAAAGCACCCTTTTCTGCTTCACCTAAGCCAAACAGGAAGATAACCTCCAGCACTAACCATGAAAATCAAACTACTACTGCTCAAGTTACTCAGAAGAGAACCAAGTTGTGCCAAGAAAGGCTCAAACTCAAGAAAAATGGGTCTAGGCTAGGCTGGCTACAAGCATACAACAAAACCCGAGAAGTCAATATAGCACCATTTACTCAATCGCTCTCATATGCCTAGGCAGCAGAACATGACATAAGGAGACACAAACTGCCACTCTACCACAGTCCAGCAGGCTGGAGGGAGAGGGGCTATAAGATAAAGTCTTACTCATGAGTATCCCCAGTCAGACAATGGTTAACACCAAGTGTTTATCCGTACAATCAGACTGAGCATAGTCAAAGCTAAGCCAAACAAAGGACGTTGAAACAAAATGATGCACCCACAATAGGAAAAGGGGTGTGGCTTTCCAAGGCAACTAGTCCCCTCTAGAAAATGATAATGAAATCTCATTCCTGCTGGTTGAGCAAGATCACTGAAGAAAGACACTTGAGAAACAATGAGCAATGCAAGCCTAGTCCTAACATGCAAATAGCACCAAATAATCCTTAGCAGAATCATAAGCAAATTTCTAACCAACTGCCAGACAACAAGCATCTTTCCACCAGTCCCATGACAGGGTTCTTTCACCAAAGCTTTCAAATCTGAAAATACAGTCAGAGGAAATAGGTATGGAAATATAGGTACATTTTTTTCACCAGTGTGATCATAAAGACCGGGATATGACCTATCTAAATTGCAAAATGGATGGGGTGTGCATTTCTCTGGCTGTTACGTGAAGTCACAGCAAGTGTTTGCAATGGGACTACACATGCGACCACCTTCGAGAGCTTCACACAAAGATGCTCAATGTTTAAGTGTGTATGGTTATAGTGGAAATGGTGGAGGGACTGTACAAATCCCTTCATGGAAGATCCATCAATGTCTGACCAATAGATTTGTCAAACAAGTAGATGCCTGTCTGATTTTCATACAAATGGGTAAATGACCTGTCAACCAACCAGCCAGAAAACAGTCAGCACCTCTAGCATTCTGGAACACAAACTGTTTTAGCTTCAAAACTGCAACATATTTTGAATCAGTTCCCTATTTTAGAAAGAAAATGTGATACCAAAACTAAAATTAGAAGTTATGTACTTACCATAACATTCCATCTGAGTAGGTGGATTCATTTGTCTGCAACCTGTGGGCATGGATCCGATATCGGATCTGAACCGGCATGGTTTATCCAGCTATGGATCCGAGCTCCTAGCTCCTCCCCTCACCCATAATGCCCTGCTCTCCCTACATGACCTCAGACCGAGTTTGCCCTGCACCAACTACCCTAACCAAAGGGTAACACATCCTATGCAGGAAACTGACAAGACCAGGGGGATAGGAGGGTGGGATGGTTGCAGACAAATGAATCCACCTACTCAGATGGAACGTTATGTTAAGTACATAACTTGTAAATCTGAAGTAGGAGAATTCATTTGTAAGCAACCTGTGGGACAGAGTCCCCAGCTACCTAAATCTTGGGTGGCCATCATGGAAGGATATTCCGGAGCACCGCGGAGTCAAAGGATGCTCTACCTCTAGAAGTGACGTCCAGCTTGTAATGAGTAATAAAGGTATGAGATGAAGCCCAAGTGGCTGCTGAACAAATGTCATCCAGAGGAACCCTAGACTTAAAGGCCGCTGAAGTAGACACAGACCGGGTCGAATGAGCATGGACTCCCTCCGGTGCGGGCCTCCCAGAGGCATGGTACGCCAACAGAATACACCGAGAAATCCAGCATGACAAAGAAACTTTGGAAATTGGTTTACCCAGATTGAATTTGGCAAAAGAAATGAACAACTGGTCTGATTGCCTATGACCAGCTGTCCTATGAAGGTAAAAACGAGGCTGCCTGTGAACATCCAAGGAATGCAGCTTGTATTCGCCTTTGTTTTGATACTTAGGGAAGAAAACAGCGAGGTTGATGGACTGATTAATGTTAGCTTCCGAAGCTACTTTAGGAAGAAAGGAGGGACTGATCCTCAGGTACACCCGGTCCGGATGAAAAATCAAATAAGGCGGTTTCATGGACAGGGCCTGAAGCTCTGAAACTCTCTTAGCCGAAGTAATGGCTACCAAAAAAGCAGTCTTAAAGGACAAGTACTTAAGATTGACTGTGGCCGCAGGTTCGAAGGGGGGAGCGGTCAAGGCCTGAAGTACCAAGGAAAGATCCCACGGGGGAACAGTTTCTTTGACAGGGGGTCTGAGCAAAAAGGTGCCTTTTAGGAAGGTTTTGCATAACTTAGCCGACATAAGAGACCCTGAATCGTGTCCCAACATGGTAATGAGATATGGCCGCCAGCTGAACTTTGACTGTGGAACTACTGGCGCCATCATTAGAGAGAGTAGTAAGGAAATCTAGAACCAAAGGAAGGGGAACCGTGAAAGGATCTAGGTCTTGCCGCTCTGCCCAAATGGAGAAACGCTTCCATTTACTGCGGTAAATTTTTCTGGTAGAGGGCTTGTGGGCCGCTACCAGAATGGCCTTAACTGGGGACGAGATACAGGGAGTCCTGATTAGGAGTGGAACTAGAGCAGCCAAGCAGTCAACTTCAGGTTGTCCAGGTTCGGAGTTGGCAGGTTCGACAGGTGTGATATCAGATCCGGAATGGGATCTAGAATCCAAGGTGGATTCACTGAATGAGACCTTAGGTAAGGGAACCAGATCTGTCGAGGCCAGAACGGGGCAATGAGGATCATTCTGCATCCCAACCGAGAGGCTTTCTGAAGTACTTGTAGCATCAGAGGTAGAGGGGGGTATGCGTAACGAAGACCGGTAGGCCAAGCATGCACCAGAGCGTCTCTCGGAGAATCCCCTGGAGGGGGGATTAGAGCGAAAAAACTGTCGCACTTGGCGTTTAAAAAAGAAGCAAAGAGATCGCAACAGGGAGTCCCCCACTGTGCAAAGATACGTTTCGCTACTTGAGAATTGAGAGACCACTCGTACGGGGAGAGAATGGTGCGACTGAGCTTGTCAGCTAGGATGTTGGTCCAACCCGGAATATGCGTTGCGATGAGAAAGCGGTTGGTGGAGATCGCCCATTCCCACACTTTCATGGCTTCTCGACATAAAGGGTAAGACCTGGCTCCCCCCTGTTTGTTGATGTACCAGACCACCGACATGTTGTCTGATTGAATCGCAATTGTTCCCAGGGGAAGGAGGGCCTGAAGTGCTCACAACGCCAAGAGCACCGCCCTCATTTCCAGAACACTGATATGCAGGGAGGTCTCTGAATCGCTCCACATGCCTTGGACCATCCAGCCCGCAAAATGCCCTCCCCCCCACCCGAGGCGGGAAGCGTCCGTGGTCACCGTGGCGAGAGGGGAAGATGCACAAAAGGGGCGGCCCCTGTGGAGGTCCGGAGAATGGAGCCACCACAAGACAGACCGCATGCAAGCCTTGCTGATTGCAATGGGATGATACAGGGGGAGGGAGAGAAATGACCATTGCACCTGAAGTGTCCATTGAAGCACCCGCATGTTCAAGCGGGCATGTGGAAGAAGAGTAATCGCTGCCGCCATAGACCCTAGCACCCACAGGATCAATTCCACAGGTATTGAGCTGGAGTGAAGGATGGCCCGCACCTGGAGTCGCAGATTCCATACCCTGTGGGTTGTGAGAAAGGCTCTTAAATTTCTCGTGTCTAACCTGGCTCCTATAAATTCTATTGTTTGAGTAGGGACCAGGTTGGACTTTTCTATGTTTACCGTGATGCCTAGCTTGGGAGCTAGACGAAGGAAGGAGTATCTTGCCAAAGAGAGTAGATGCCTTGTTGGGGAGGTGAGAAGCCAGTCGTCTAGGTACGGAAAGACCTGCACCCCCTAAAGCCTCAGG
Organism: Protopterus annectens; assembly: GCF_019279795.1. Lineage (NCBI taxonomy): Eukaryota > Metazoa > Chordata > Ceratodontiformes > Protopteridae > Protopterus > Protopterus annectens. The sequence continues at coordinate 3,530,622 of NC_056733.1, read as the reverse complement.
TGGGCCACAACCACTGCTAACACTTTGGTGAACACCCTGGGGGCTGTGGTGAGACCAACGGGAAGGACCCTGAACTGGTAGTGACTGGCTCCCAGCCGGAAGCGAAGAAACCTCCTGGATCGTCTGTCCATCAGAATGTGGTAGTACGCATCCTTGAGGTCTATAAAGCACATCCAGTGATTCTCCCCTAGAAGGGGGAGGATGGACTGCAAAGTGACCATCCGGAACTTCTCTTTGGGAACTGACAGGTTCAACAGGGACAGGTCTAGAATGGGTCTTAGGTCCCCCGTCTTTTTTGGCACTAAAAAGAACCTGGAGTAGAACCCTGATCCGATCTGGTCTGGGGGGATGGGCTGGATGGCTCTTTCTCAGCAGATGGCCAATTTCTGCTGAAGCGGCCTCCCTCTGATCGGGTAGAACATCGGGGAGGATTTCTAACTTTGGGACATGAAGAAAGGGGATCTTGTAACCTCTGGATATAATCCGGAGTACCCAGCAGTCCGATGTAATGGACTCCCATGCCCCTAGGTGCTCCGAGAAACGTCCCCCGACTGCCTCCAGAGTGGAGCAGTCGAGCAACCCCTCAGGGTTGCTGCGTAGGCCGTTCAGAGAAAGGTTCCCTGGACCCAAAATTCCTGGCAGCCCCTCTGCCCCTAGGGCGGCGTCCTCCTTGTCCTCCTCTGCCGCGGAAGGACTGGTTGTCCGGAGCGGGTTGGGAATGCTGCGACTTCCGGAACCACATCATCTTCTGGCCCTTTTGGTTCCTAGAGTAGGACCTCTGGGGCACAGAGAAGCGAACTCAGACGGCAGACAGCATCTTCCCGTCCTTCTCGCTCTGAACCAAGGTATTGCGAACCGTCTTGCCAAAAAGGGCAGAACCGTCAAAGGGGGTGTTCGCGAATGACGCCTTAAAGGGCTCCGTAAAATTGCAGTGGCGGAGCCAGGCCTGCCGTCTTGTGACTAGGCCCGCTCCCGCAGCTCTAGCGGCTCCCTCGGTAGCGTAGGAAAGTAACCGCATAGAGGTGCTAGTCACAGAACAAAGAGTGGCCATACGGGTGGAGTGCATAAGTTTGTCCTCCTCCGATATGGACTCTGGGGGGGATGCAGCGTATTCCTTGATAAGATCGCGCTGCATCCTAATTACGTGTGCCAAATAGTTGAGCGTCCTCACTGAGAAGGTCGCTGAACTAAAGATTCGCTTCCCCAAACGGTCCATCATCCAAGACTCCTTGCTCGGGGGATGGACTGAGGGACTCTTCTGGGCGATTTCCCTCTTAGTGGCTGCTGCCGATAACATGGCATCTACCGGGGGTCCCTTGCTCCAGTGGGCACAGTCAGCAGGGGGGGGGTCTAAGGATCCTATCGGGCCTCTTAGGGAGTGGCTCCACGGTGTCCGGGTCCTTCCACGCCCTGGTGGTAATAAGGTCCACCAGGGGGTCGGGCAGGAGGGGACACCCAAGAGGTAGACAGGCCCGCTTCAAATGCCTCCAAGAACACTGACTCATCCGAGGAAGACTTTGGGGCAGACCACCCACCTCTAATCCGTAACATTTCCATGATGTCTCCGAAGGAGACATCCTCAGGGGGTGATCTTGGGGAGCCTTCCCCTTCCTCCAAGTCAGTGTCTTCGGTCAAAGACTCGGGGGAGTCTATGTGCCTCCTCTTACACAAATGCTTGCAAGGTGCTTCCTCGGGGGGGCTGTCAGAGGAGCCCTCACCAGCAATGTCCAGAACCACAGGAACTGCTTGGGGCAGTGATGCGGGCTGTCCCAGTGGTCGGGTGATGGAAGCCTGGCCCAGAGCAGATGGAGTGCGGGACGGAGCCGAAGCAAGGGCCGGGGGTCCGGATGCCCTCAACAGAGCCCTCTCCACTACATCAAAAGCCGAGGGGGAGCCAGCCTCGACAATAGGATCCGAAAGTCTGCTCCCCCTCGGATCCGATGAGCGGATCGGAGCCGGCGCCGAGCCCCTCGGATCCGAGGGACCAGTGTGCTCAGACAAGGACGGCGCCGAAGGCACACTGAGTCCCTCAGATCTGAAGCTCTGGCCAAGGCTCCGAGAGGTCGGATCCGACAGACTCGAGGGCAGGGTCGGATCCGAAGTACCCAGTACTGTCGGCACCGACCCACCCGCGGCTCCAAGGCTGCCCGGCTCCGGGCGCTCCAAACCCAAGTAGCGGGTTGGAGAAGGAGCAATCGGCTTAAAAAAGGGAGTCGAGCTCCCCCCCAGGGGGGGGGGGGGGGAGGCAAGAGCACTCCCATCTGCATCTGGGCCTGGATGAACCTTCGCATCATCCGGTCCAGATCAGCATCGGAGAGGCTGTAAGTAGACCTCGACGAGGCTACCGAGGTAGGCCTTGAGTGCCGCCTCGAAGGAGGTCGGGTCTCCTCATCCTCAGGCTCCGGTGAAAAGCACGGGGACCGGAGCCGAGGAGGGGGAGAGCCAGCAGCCAGAGAGGCCGGAGAAGCCCGCTTAGCCGGCGGGGCCGAAACGGAGGTCTCGGCCCACCGCTTGTGGTGCTTCTCTCTCCGGTCCTTTTTCCTGGCTTTCCTCTCCTCCAACCCTTTGGCGGGAGTTTGAATCCCGGGTGGAGGAGGGGGAGCAGGCAAGGCAGGGACTGCCGAAGCAGTGACCACCAAGGGGGCGGGGGCCGAAGCAGAGTCTGGGGGCCAGAGTCCCGCCAAGACCAGCTTCGACCTCCGCTCCTTCAATGCCCTGGGATTGAACCCTGCACAGATTGAACACCCTGAAGTGAGGTCTTCAACCCCAAGGCATCGAACACACCGAGTGTGGCCACAAGCAGGGGAAAGCTTATGGCCACACTCGGAGCACTTTGAAAAAGCAGCCTTTGGGGCCTCAGACATCACTATTTTTTTTTTTTTTTTTTTTTTAAATAGTAACAATAAAATAAACTAAAACACTCACACAAAGGCCCCAAAAAAACACACACACACACCAACTACGAACCAGCGAGGGGAGGGTAAAAACTATATTAAATTAACCCAAAAAAGATATAAACAGAAGGGAAACCTATAACTTTCACACAACTTAAAAGTTTTAAAAGTTTTAAAACCCTTTAATAAGAATACTAAGACTTAGCTTTTGGAGCTCTGACGACCCAGTCTTTACCATGCGCGGCAAACTAGATCTGGGGTCATGTAGGGAGAGCAGGGCATTATGGGTGAGGGGAGGAGCTAGGAGCTCGGATCCATAGCTGGATAAACCATGCCGGTTCGGATCAGATATCGGATCCATACCCACAGGTTGCTGACAAATGAATTCTCCTACTTCAGATCAAAAGTTAATGCATCTACTAAAATATCACAACTGCGTGCAAGGATAGAATTCCATCACCCACACATTCCAGTAATCACAGAGTCTTGGTTAAGACCAGAAAATGAAGATGGAGATCACATCTCCTGGCTATATTATCATTAGAAAAGAAAGAGGCAAACAGGCAGGTGGAGTGGCCATCACCTATCAATCCACACTAAAAGTTTATAGTTACCAGCAAACCACACCTCAAATTAGCAATGCAGGGTTGCTAGTTACCGTACTCATACTAAACCAAAAATTCATACTCATAGTAGCTGTCTACATTACCCATTCCCAAATAATGCTAATACAAATGAATATATATTAAATTGGTTAACCTCTACCATCAATCAAGAAACCATTTTGCTCTGTAACGTGAACAAAAACTGGGTCACAAAAAAAAAAAAAAAAAAAAAAAAAAAAAAAAAAAAAAAAGGTAAAAAGAAAAACTTCTCCCTCCCATAATACTCTATCATACAACTGATCGTGGAGCCAACCAGAACTGGTAATCCAAAAAAGCATCCATTTTGGAATGCATACTGCCAACCAACCCAAAGGAAAAATAAAATGGCCAGCATTCTCCCAGAAATACTAATCACTACCCCACCAACATTCATCGAAAGCCCACTAAACCTCTACACTGCAGCCCTGTTAAGAAAGCCAACAAATTTTGACAAAACCATCTTCACTCACACCTTAAAACAATGTAACTGGGAACCCCTTAAATACCTTCCACGAGTTGAAGCGGTCTCTTACTTCAGTGACAGTTTTAGCCATACTAAATCAGCAAGCCCCAGTGAAACATAAGCATTAAAAGCAAATACTGTCCACTGGCAGACCCACAAAAAAAACACTTATTATAGGGACAAAGCCTGGAAACAATGGCACAAAAGCAATCTAAATAAACCTAGAAACAAAAAATCAGAATGAAACATATCACTGTCAGGAACTACACCAAGGCACAAGTTGTTACTGACAAAAGAAGTTTCTCTCCACTAACCAGGTGACTAAGAAAAACCACAAATGTTTGACAAAACCTAAACACCCCTGTAAAACCCACTACAACCTCCCTTTCCATCAGAAACCTACAAAATTAAACCAAAAAAACTGAATAAGCATTTCATACTCTGCACCACCCAACAATTATCGACTCTCCCACACCATGTCCCCACGACGCTGATCCCACCCTCCAACTTGTCTTGAAAACAATCTCTAACACCGTCAAAAACGTATTCAAAAACTGAAACTCGCAACAATAGCACCAGATTACCTACCAGCTGATTGTCTCAGCACAGTTGCCAAAAGTATAAAATTAGCCAGTATCTACCCTCATTAACAGATCTATAACTAACAGAAAACTACAGCAAGGCTTCATGGAAAGCATAATTCATAATCCCCCTCCACAAAGGCAGATTCATCAACAGACCTGTCCATCACCCCATAGCCATTAGTCCTCCACTCTCCAAAGTACTTAAACTGTATTCACCACCAACTCCTACACTTTCTACTTGAAAATCAAATACTCTGTCCTACTTAACATGGCTTCTGATCTCACCATAACAAAGACACAGTCTTACTACTGTCAACCAAGGTAGGAACTTAGGCCAATGCGTCTGCACTTCATTCCTTGATGTGTCCAAGACCTTTGATACAGCTCCACACCAACTCCTTAAGTAGATTCCATCTTACTGGTGTAGCCTCACACTGTATTATACGATTAACCAGCAACTTAAACTATCACACCCAGTCTGTGAAATGAGCTAACTCCCACTCCGCCATTTTCCCAGTCACAAAAGTCCTAGGGCTCCATACTTAGACCCATCTTCTTCAACATACTCTTAACAGAAATGCAGAATCAAAACTTGCAACCATCATCCAAGTCTGATCTGCCTCAGGTCTACCCACCATATAAACCATCACACATGGTACATCACCCTCTGTTAAACTGGCTAAAAACAATCCCAACTGCATTTAAACACCTCCAAAAAAAATAAATAAGTGTATTCCTATGCCCCCCCCCCCCCAAAAAATCAAAATGATACAAATCTCAATGTTCTCTCTTGAAACACAAAATTCAAACTGGTCAAAGACACTAAACTCTAGGCATCATCGACAATAAGCTAAAGTTTGACTATCACATAGACTCTGCTATTAAAAAAATGCTCACGGCAAAACAGGTTTTGTATACAAAGCAAAAAGGTCAGCTGGGTTAATAACTTACAATAAAACAGTAGATGCCCTACAGATCAATGTTTAAGTTTTCTAATACTGATGGGTTATCCTGCCTGCAGTAACCAAATTTCCAGAAGGCGCACCAGGGCCAAATCCTTCCCGAAGCATTATACATCCAATGAACAACCTCAGCCTGCAGGCAAAGGGGTACATAAGCAGATAAGTAAGTCTGATACCCTCAAAAAATCTAGAACAATGAGATTGTGGAGGAGCCTGAATATTAATTATACTGAACTAGTTCGGACACAAAAAGGGAAAGGGAAATGATCACAGTTGCAGTATTCCTGACTTGAGTGACTTGAGTGATTTCAAGAGCTTTAGAAAGGGAGGGCGGTTGGCTACTGAAGAAATGATCAGCAGTCTTGACAGGAATGACCTAGTAAAGGCTGTTCTGGACCTGGAGATGGCATCAATTCTGTAGCGTTTGGTAAATGTGTGCACAAAGGACAAAGGTGTCTCCAAGAGAGACGGAGTCTGTTCCTTTTTAAAAAACACCTCAGGAAGTGAATGCTCTACTGAAATGTGCTTTAGGGCAGGAAGGTAAAGAGTCTTACTGTGATGAGAGTTGCAGAAAGTAATAGCCTTTGAAATCCAGACTGCAATAGTTTGTTTGGAGACTGACTGTCCCAGCTTAGTGGCCATAAAGGATACAAACAGCTGGCCTTTCTGAAGGATTGTGCTTTGTCCAAGTAAAAAAAGAAGATATCTACTCTCCATAACGTAGGGCCGCAGTTGTGCAGCGGTTAGAGTTGCTGCCTCACAGCAAGAAGTTCTCCTGTTTGATTCTCGGCTGGAGCAGCTTCTGTGTCGAGTCTGCATGTCCTCCCCGCAGTCGAGTGACGTTAAAAAGACATACAGGTAGGTGCGTGTGCGAATGGCTTTGCCTTATTTGAAGGATGGGCATTGGGCTGGCAACTCGGCACCTTAAAAAAATCCACTGCCAATCATTAGTGGACCGGAGTTCTGTTGTGGCGACCCCAAACCGGGAAAAGCCAGAAGACTTATCTACGCACCATAACATTCCATCTGAGTTGTTGCTCTTCACTTGTTTTCAACCTGTGGGTACTCGGATCCAACTTGGCTGCATTTCCAGCATCTGATCCCAGCTTCAAGCTTCGACACTACCCACAAATCCCCTGTCATCCTCCTCCCTTCAGATGGAGTTTGCAGCTAACCGTAGCATCCCAATCTGACGCAAAGCCATACTTCATAACCATAGGTATCAAGATATAGAGAGAACACTGAATGCTAATGTGGTAACTCTCTTCTATCCAAACCACCAACACAGCCACAAAAAAGGCAGGGGGAAGGAGGGAGCGATGCTTGAAACAAATCAAGAGCAAAAACTCAGATGGAACATTGTGGTGAGTACATAACTTCTTTATCTGAAATTGTCTTCATTTGTCCTTCAACCTGTGGGACAGAGTCCCCAGCTACCAATACACCTAGGAGGCCCTCAAGGAAAGATATTCTGGAGCAAAGCAGAGCAAAAGGGAGTCCTGTTCCTGGATAGACTGTCCAACTTATAGACGGAAATGAAAGTATGTGAAGATCCCCAAATGGCTGCAGAGCAAATATCATCCAGCGGAATTCTGGACAAAAAGGCAGCTGAAGTAGCCATAGATCTAGCTAAATGTGCCTTAACATGTCCTGGTGGGTGTAAACCTCTAGCTGAATATTCCAAGATAATACATTACGAAAAGGTTTAGCCTTGTTTAAGTAAAAATGGATTTGCCTGTGTATATTTACGGTATGTAGGCAAGACTCTCCTTTGTTTGAATGATTGGGAAAGAAAACTGGCAATTCAATGGCTTGATTAATGGACATTTCAGAGATCACTATAGGCAGAAATGACTGATTAGTTCTCAGAGACACTATCTCTATGGAAAAATCAAGTATGGACTCTTGATACATAAAGCTTGAAGCTCAGAAATACATCTGGCAGAAGTAAAGGCAACCTAAAACAAGGTTTTCCATGACAAATACTTGAGGTCGCAAGAAAAGACTGGTTCGAAAGGTGACAATGTCAGAGCTTGGAGAACTAAAGATAAATCCCATGGTTGAATAGGTTCTCTAAAAGGTGGCTTCAGATGATTCACACCATTTATGAAGGTCTTGCACAATTTATGGGACAAGAGAGGAATCTTGGACACCCTCATGAAAATTAGAAATTGCAGCCAAATGAACTCTAATGGTAGAGGCTGAGAGACCCAATTGAAAAACGTCGGCCAGATATAGTCTAGTACAATCGACACTGGTGCTGAAAAGGGGTCTACTTGTTTATGTTTCAGCCAACAGGTAAACCTTTTCCACTTGCTCAGATAAGTAATTCTAGTGAAAGACTTATGAGAAGCAATGAGAATATCAAGTACTGGTAAAGAAAGATCATTCTGCCTGACAATCAATGGAATTGGAGTAGCCAAGCCGTGAGCTTCAGGCTGTTCAAGTTGGGATGAATCAGGTTCTGTGGATGTGAGATCAACTCCGGTGTTGGATGGAGAATCCATGGTCAATCTAGTAGGCAAGGCCAAAGGAAGGGGAACCAAATCTGTCGAGGCCAATATGGTGCTATGAGGATCATCTTGTTCTTCAACCGACAGGCTTTCTTCAGAAACTGGGGAATGAGGGGAAAGGGTGAAAATGCGTAAAGACCACCCAGAGCCAATCGTGGACTAGAGCATCCCTGGGTGACTATCCCAGAGGGGGAATCGGGGAGAAGTAGTTGCTGCATTTGTAGTTGGTCAGGGATGCAAAGAGGTTGCAACAAGGACTGCCACAGCGGTGGAAGATCTCCGCCGCTATCAAGTGATTCAGGGACGACTCATGAGGTTGAAGAATGCACCTGCTGAGTCTGTCTGCTATCACGTTGGAACTCGCAGGAATGTGCGTTCCTAGAAGAAAATGGTTGGTAGCCATCGCCCATTGCCATATCCTCATGGCCTCTCGACAAAGGGGGTAAGATTTAGTTCCACTTTTCTTGTTGATGTACCAGACCACCGCTATGTTGTCTGACTGAATCGCAATTGTCCCAGACGGCAGCAGGGTATGGAAAGCTTGCAGCGCCAGAAGCACCGCCCTCAGCTCTAGAACATTTATATGCAGATGGGCCTCCAGTTTGGACCAAGTGCCTTGGACAGTCAAGTCCCTGACATAACCCCCCACGCCCCATCAGGGAGGAATCCATGTTCATTGTGGCCTTGGGTTGCTGGGGGGAGAAGGGGCGAGATCATTGTGACAGATTGCGTCACCCACCAATTTTAATTCTGTTTGCACCAGTGGGTTACTCAAATCTTGGCTGAAAGAGGATGCTGAAAAGGATACCATTGGGTGAGCAGTAGCCTTTGTAGAAGCCTCAAGTGTAACCTGGCCAGGGGAACAATGGTGATGGAGGCTTGCCATGGAACCCAACAGCTGTAGAACTGAGTGAGCCGTGGATTTTTCCCTTGAAAGGACTGGAATTAGTTTTTGCTTTATCCTTAGAATTCCGTGCTCTGGAATAGCAGCTCTGCAGTTTTTTGCATCCAAGATAACTGCTGTGAATTCTGTCGACTGAGATGGGGTGAGATTGGATTTTTGCCAGTTTATGGTTATGCCTAGCCTTTGAGCAGCGAAGAGAGAGTTATGCCAGGGCTTTTTTCAGTAGATGCCTGGTGGGGGCGGAAATGAGCCACTCTAGGTATGGAAAAACCTGGAATCCTTGAAGTCGCAAGTGAGCTGTGACAACTGCCATGCACTTTGTGAACACTGGGGGCTGTATAGAGTCCGTAGGGCAGTACTCTAAACTGGTAGTGACTGGCTCCCGAACAGAAGCGCAGAAATCTTCTTGATGGCCTGTTCACTTTTATGTGGTATATGCATCTTGAAGATCTATCGACCACATCCAATCGTCTTTTTCCAAAAGTGGGAGAATAGACTGCATTGTGACCATCCGGAATTTTTGTAATCTCACAAACTTGTTCAATACACCGAGATCCAAATTGTGACCATCCGGAATTTTTGTAATCTCACAAACTTGTTCAATACACTGAGATCCAAAATGGGTCTCCAGTCCCCATATTTCTTTGGCACCAAAAATACTCTCAAGTAGAATCCGGATCCTATCTGGTCTGGAGGGACTATTTGGATGAGACTCTTTCTTAGCAGCTTTTCTATCTCTAGTGCTGCTTCTTCCCTTTGACTGGGTGGAAAGTCGGGAAGGTTTTTTTAAGGGGCAGGACAAAGATTGAAGAGGATATGATAACCTCTGGTTATGATCCTTTGTACCCAATAGTCAGTGGTGATGGTTAGCCAGGCAGAAGGGTACAAGGAGAAACGTCCCCCAATCACCTCCAGAGGAAAGGAGCTGGGCCGCTCTTCAGGAGCGCTGGTAGGATTGACAGGGGAAAAAATCCCTGAAACCCTGGTTATGCGGATCCCCTCTGCCCCAAAAGGAGAGTCTTCCCTGTGAGTTTCCCGCTCTGCCTCTGGGGGAGAACTCGGCCTGTGCGTCACGAAAAGGACCCTGAGATTTCTTGAACCATATCTTCCCACTCTTTTGGATTTGGGAGAAAGCACGTTGAGGGGAAGAATAACAGACACCTACGGCAGAAAGGGTCTTACCATCCTGTTCACATCTGGCCAGTGTGCTTTTAACTTTGGGCCCAAACAGCGAGGAGGCCTCAATGGGAGCGTTAAGAAAGGAAGACTTACCACGAAATTGCACAAGCACATCCAGGCGTGTCATCTTAAGACAGCAGCTGAACCCGTTGCTCTAGCTGCTCCTTCTGATGCTTGAGTTATCAGTTACAAAGAGGAGTTAGATATAGATTCAATGGTGGCCAGCTGAGAGGCCACTTTGTCATGGACCTCATCAGACATGGCACCAGCCAAGGTTTCAGAGAGTTCAGAAATCAGATCCCTCTGAAGCCTGGTAAAGTGTGACATATAATTCAGGGACCAGATAGTAAAGGTCGCTGAAGCAAAGGAGCGCTTCCCTATCTTGTCCAGGGCCCGGGAATCTGTTAGGTGGATGGACAGTCTGGCTTTCTTCTTCTGCCAGATCCTTTTTTGTTGAGGCCACCACCACCAAAGCATCCACAGGAAGATTTTTGGACCAATGGGGATCCGAAGCAGGAGGGGACAAAATCTTATCTGGCCTCCGGGGAATAGCTTTGACGGTATCAGGAGCCTTCCAAGCACGCTGCAAGATGAGCAGGACAAGCTCATCGGCAGGTGGAGTAACCCAGGAGGTAGGGGGCCGGGCGAGAAAGGCCTGCAGGAACACAGATTCCTCAGAGGTCGGATTAGAAGACTGCCAGTCACCTCTCTGTTTCAGGATTTCGAGGATATCACCAAAGGACACCTCAGAGGGTGACCGAGGGGATCCTTCCACCTCACTGAAATCCGTCTCTTCTGTGAGGGACTCCACTGTGGAGTCCATGTGCTTCCTCTTACACGAACTCTTCCCGTGGACCTCCTCAGCGGGAGAAGCTGGAGAAGACAGTGGAAAAGGGGATTACTTTTGAGTATGTCCTGAGGCCCTTGCACCCGGTGTCCGTTAGGTGCGACTTGTGAAACCAGTGTACCAGAGGAGGGCTGAGGTATAGACAGTCCAGTATCGCCAGCAGCAGCAAAAGCCTTCATCAGTTGGAAGGCTGGTCCATGTGAAGAGGAGTGCATGTCTAGGACAGGGGTCACCCCTCTCCTAAGTGGCTCAGCCTGCTGACCTGGAGTCCCTGGATGGCTATGGAGCAGCAAATTATGCAGGTCACAACTGACATCCTGGGTCGTAGCAAAACTTTCCTGCCACGAAGGCAAATGCGGTTCCTTAGTGAGATCCATAAAGGGGACCGCAGAAGGGGAAGACTGTGCTATATCCATGGACTTCAAAAGCAATGAAGGAGGAGAATAAGAAGGGGTCTTTGGAGATGGGTGATCACCTCCCAAGGAAGGATAGTTCCGGAGGGGTGGGATACCTCTGGCCAAGAGCACCTGATCCACAAGATGGAACACATGTTCGGAAATGCTTCTAGTGGACCTCACGGAGACAGAGAAACAGGCCTGCCCACAGAAGAGGCAAACTCGGTGCCTATCTCATCTGTCTGCACCGAGGACAACGGTGCAGAGAGAGACTGGACTATGGTTGTCTGCATTGAAGTCATCGGTGCCTAGGTCATGGTCTGCATAGACACATGGATCGGTGCCAAAGTGGTCGTCGGTGCTGAAGCTGGAACCGACAAAACTGTAGTCAGCAATAAAGGCCTTGGTTCCGAGGAAGATCTCGGAGCTGACGCGATCAAGTTCTGCTCAGACTGAACGGTCAGTGCCAATACAGTAGTAATAGTCTGAACCGAGGAGCCCCACGGTGCCGATATAGTGAAGGCTGTAGGAGAAGACTGAGCCCAGATCACTAATGGAACCGAAGGTCTAGGCACCAAAAGCACTGGGGCTGACTGAGTGAGCTCCGGAGCTGAAACTTCAGCCTTTTTAGGTTTTGGTTGTCGGGAGTCCCCAGCCGGGGACTAAGGCAAAGATTTAGCCTTAGGGACATCCAAGATTTTCTTATGGGCTCTAGGAGGGGTTGAGGCCTCAAGGACACAAAAGAATTTCTAGGTGATCTGAATAGATACCTTGAACATATATCAAATTCATATTTTTTAGTGACTCTTGATATAGAGTCCCTGTTTACTGTTATCCCCAACGACTGGGGGATTGAGAGCATTAGAGATATGCTGAAAAGCAAAAATGCAGAAGAGAGAAAGATCAGACTTCTATGTGCCCTTCATTGAGATCATTTTAGAAAACAATGTTTTTTTGTTTGGGGACGATGGTTATATACAAAGGGTTGGCGTAGCGATGGGCACAGCTTGTGCCAAAAGCTACGCCAACCTCTCATTGGTTCAATGGGAGATGAATAATGTGCTTAGTAATAATGTCTACTGCGACTCCATCTATTGGTATAAACATTTTTCTCGTGTGGCGAGATACAGAGGAGAGATTGAATTAATTTTTGTGGTATCTTAACGGCATTACTAGTTTTTTTTTAAATTCACCAATACGCACTCTGAGAAAGAAATAGACTTTTTGGATGTCAAAATTAGCAGGACATACACTAAAACAGTTTCTACTAGTTTATATAGAAAAGACGTAAGGAAAAGCAATATTTTATATCACAGTAGTATGCACCCCAGACACGTTAAAAAAAGAAGTTATGTACTCACCATAACGTTCCATCTGAGTAGTTAACTTCATTTGTCAGCAACCTGTGGGTATCGGATCCGACCCGGCAGCTTTCCAAGCTAGAGATCTGAGCTCCAAGCTCCTCCCCCTTACCCATAATACCCTGCTACCTCCTTCCAATCCTCAGATCACGTTTGCCCATCTACAAAACCTCACGACGACAAAACAACAACCCGAATAATCCTAGCGTAAGGATTAAACAAATGACCCGAGAAACCATCCTAGGATTCAGGAAATCAAGCAACAAAGTTAGGGGGAAGGAGGGAGGGTCGCTTGCTAACAAATGCCTACTCAGATGGAACGTTATGGTGAGTACATAACTTCTTTATCTGAAGTAGGTAACTTCATTTGATCAACCTGTGGGACAGAGTCCCCATCTACCAAAAACTTTAGGAGGTCCTCAGGGAAGGATATTCCGGAGCACTGCAGAGCCAAAGGCTGCCATACCTCTAGACACTAAATCCAATTTATAGTGAGAGATAAAGGTATGAGAGGACGCCCAAGTAGCCGCACAGCAAATGTCATCCAAGGGAACTCTCAACCAGAATGCAGCAAATGTAGCCACAGAGCGGGTAGAATGAGCATGAAACCGTGTAGGCTCCAGCAGGCCAGAAAGCTTGTATGTGAGCAGAATGCAATTAGACATCCATCTGGCCAGAGTTACCTTCGACATAGGTTTACCAAAGAAAGGTTTTGTAAAGGAGACAGAGCTGATCAGATTTGCGGAATGCAACTGTTCTGGGTAAATAAAAACATAACTGTCTATGAACATCTAACAAATGAAGTTTGTACTCCCCTTTGTTTTGGTAATTAGGGAAAGAAAACTGGAAGATTAATGGACTGACTGATGTTCGCCTCGGAGGCCACTTTAGGTAGAAAGGATGGGTTAGTCCTGAGAGAGACCCTGTCCTTATGGAAAACAAGATACAGGGCTTTAATACAGAGGGGCCTGAAGTTCCGACACCCTTCTAGCAGAGGTAATCGCTACCAAAATCACAGTTTTCCAGAACAAGAATTTCAAATCGACAGAAGCTGCAGGTTCAAAAGGAGGTCCAGTCAGAGCCTAAAGGACCAAAGTTAGATCCCCATGGAGGGACGGGGTTCCTAGTAGGAGGTCTCAAGAGTAACATACCTTTCAGAAAGGTCTTGCAAATTTTGGTGGACGCAAGGGGATTCAGATGGTCCCCAATATGGAAATGGGAGATGGCTGCCATTTAAACCTTTACAGTAGAAGAATTGGCTCCTTGCTGAAAAATATGAGATAGGAAATAGAGCACTACTGGGATGGGAGCAGTGAAAGGGTCCAATTTCCTATTAGATGCCCAAATGGAAAAACGCTTCCATATACTATTGTAAACCTTCCTGGTAGAAGGCTTATGCGCCACTACCAGGATAGATCTGACTGCAGACGAGATACCGGGAGTCCTAGGAACTAATGGAACTGGATCAACCAAGCTGAGAGCTTGAGATCGACCAGATTCGGAGGTATCAATCCCGAAGGATGAGATATCAGATCCGGGATGGGATGCAAGATCCAGAGAGGAGCTATAAGATGAGACTGTAGGCATGGGAACCAAGCTTGACGAGGCCAGAATGGAGCTATGAGGATAATCTTGTTCCCCAACTAACGAGCTTTCTGTAAGAATTTTATCATCAACGGAAGAGGATAAGCATAACCGGGTGGCCAAGCATGAACTAGAGCATCTCTGGGGCTTTCCCCCTGAAGGGGAATTAGAGCAAAAAACTCGCTGCACTTGACGTTGGAAGGCGACGAGAAGAGATCGCAGCAAGGCTTACCCCACTTGCGGAAGATCTGTTTCACTACTAAGGGATTTAGAGACCACTCGTAAGGTGAGAGGATAGTTCGACTCGGTTTGTCCGTTAGCATGTTGGACAGAACCAGAATGTGCTAACAAAAAACGGTTGGTGGATACTGCCCAGTCCAAAACTCTCATGGCCTCTCACCAAAGAGGGTAAGACCTGGTCCCCCCCTGTTTGTTGGTGCACCAGACCACTGACATGTTGTCTGACTGAATCGCAATAGTCCATGGAGGGAGAAAGGCATGAAAGGCTTCCAACGCTAGAAGCAGTGCCCTCATCTCCAGAAGACTGATATGCAGGATGGTGTCTGTCTGAGTCCACGTACCTTGGACAGTTCTGCCCACGTAATGCCCCCCCCCCACTCGAGGCGAGAAGCGTCCGTCGTCACCGTGGCTTGGGGTTGTGGCATAAGAAACGGTCAACCTTCCCGAAGCTCCCGAGATTGGAGCCACCAGATGAGGGAATTTCTGCAAACCCTGCTGAGAGGAATCGGTAAGTCCAACGGGTGGTGAAGGATGGACCACTGAACCTGCCAAGTCCACTGGAGAATCCTCATGTGTAAGCGAGCTAAGGGCATAAGATTGATTGCTGCTGCCATGGACCCTAAAGCCCTCAGGACTGACTCCGCTGACGGAGCCGGTGACTGAAGAAGGGCTAAGGTCAAACTGCGAAGTTTGTCTGATGTCAAGAAGGCCTTGGTCTGAAGAGTGTCTATTTTGGCCCCAGTGAACTCCAAGACTTGAACTGGTTGAAAGTATGACTTTTTCAAGTTTATGGTGATCCCCATTCGGGACGCTAGAAGTAGGAAGCAATCCCTCGCTATGCAGAGTAGATGCCTGGTGGGGGCGGTAAGGAGCCAGTTCGTCTAGGTAAGGGAAAATCTGTATTCCCTGAAGTCTCAGGTGGGCCGCTACAACTGCCAAGACTTTGGTGAACACCCTGGGGGCTGTGGTGAGACCGAAGGGTAGGACGCTGAACTGGTAATGACTGGCCCCCTTGCAGAAAAGTGGAGGGAACGCCTGGACTGCCTGTCCATGAGAATGTGATAGTACGCATCCTTGAGGTCTACGGAGCACATCCAGTCCTTCTCCTGCAGCAGGGGCAGAATGGATTGAAACTTGACCATCCAGAATTTCTTCCTGGCAATGAAGAGGTCCATTGCTGAAAGGTCGAGAATTGGCCTCAAGTCCCCCGTCTTTTTTGGCACCAAAAAGAACCTGGAGTAATTGCCTAATCTGGATTGGCCTGGGGGTGGCGTGCTGGATGGCTCTTTTTTCCAGCAGCTTTTTTATCTCTAAAGCTGCAGCCTCCCTCTGACTGGGTGTAACATCGGGGTAAGCGCCTCGACTGAGGAGGCAGGTTTATGAAAGGGATCGAGTAACCTCTGGATATTATTCGAAGCACCCAGCGGTCTGTTGTAATGGACTCCCATTGGGCCAAGTGCTTTGAAAAACGCCCCCCCCCCGACTGCTTCCAGAGAGGAGCAGTCGGGCAACCTCTCAGGGCTGCTGCGTGTATCTGTCAGAAAAAGGTTCCTGCGACCCAAAATTTTTCGGCCCCCCTCTGCCTCTGGGCCGGCGTCTATCTTGTCCCCCTCTGCCTCTGAAGGACACAGGGTCCGGAGCGTAACGGGACTGCTGAGACTTCTGGAAACATCTTCTGTCCTCTCCGGTTCCTGGAAAAGGACCTTTGAGGAGCCGATAAGCGGACTCCGATGGCAAATAGCGTCTTCCCGTCTTTCTCGCTCTGAATCAGTGTGTCGCAGACTGTCTTCCCAAATAGGGTAGAGCCGTCATAGGGTGCATTTGCGAAGGACCCTTTGAAAGGTTCCACAAAAAGCCGGTGCCAGGCGTGACACTAAGGCGATGCCAGACCCGCTGGCTCTAGCGGCTCCCTCCGGAGCCTGGGAAAGTAGCCGCACAGACGTGTTTGAAAAAAATTTCAGTGTGGCCATGCAAGCCGAGAAAGTCCGTTTATCCTTGGCCGACATGGACTCAGGGGGAGACTCAGTGTATTCTTTCACCAGATCCCGCTGAAGTCTAATTACATGGGCCAAATAATTCAATGCCCTTATCGAAAAGGTAGCGGAAGCAAACATCCGCTTCCCGATACGATCCATCGTCCTAATCAGGGGGATGGATTGAAGAACTATCCTGGGCAAGTTCCTTCTTGGTGGCTGCCGCCACCACCATGGCATCTACTGAGGAACCCTTGCTCCAAGCTGTCCTATCCACAGGGGGACTAAGAATCTTATCTGGCCTCCTGGGGATTGGCTCTACAGTATCCAGTTCCTTCCATGCCCTAGTAGTAATGAGGTCAACCAGGGGATCGGCCAGAGGGGACATCCAAGAGGTAGACGGGCTTGCTTTGAACGCCTCCAGGAACACAGACCCGTCCGATGAAGGTTTTTGGGCTGACCACCCCCCCTTTAGGCGAAGCATTTCCATAATGTCTCCAAAGGAGACGTCCTCGGGGGGGTGACCTGGGGGAAACCTTCCCCTTTCTCCAAATCGGTCTCTTCCGTGAGGGACTCAGGGGAGTCAAGTGCCTCTTCTTACACTTAAATTTGTGAGGGGCCTCCTCGGTGGGACTGTCCAAGGAGGGCTCACCAACAGGGTCGTGTTCCACCAGTGGAACAGGCTGGGGTGTCAACGCAGGCTGTCCCTGGGAATGGATGATGGAAGACAAGCCCAGCTGCAAGGGAGTGGGGGCAGAATCTGAAGAAAGAGCAGGGGGGTCTTGAACCTCTCGAGAGGACCCTCTCCACCACATCGAAAGCAGAGGGTGAACCGATCTCTCTCGGCTCCGTGGTAAACACCCTCTGATCTGGCACGGGGATCGGCAGAGCTGAAGCTCTCGAACCCGAGAGGGAAGTGTGCTCCGACCGAAACGGAGCCAGACACACTGGCCCCCTCAGATCTGACGCACGGCTCTTGGCCCCGAGAGCTCGGATCAGACAGACTCGAGGGCATGGCCGGCATCGAGGTAGCGATAACTATCGGCGCCAACTCCCTGACTCCAAGACTCCTCGGATCCAAAGGCTCCGAAACCCGAGAGTGGATCTGAGAAGGAGCTATTAGGGCAAAAAGTGTCGCTGAATTCCCCGCGGAGGGGGGGTGGGGCAGCAGCACTCCCATCTGCAGTTGGGTTTGGAAGAAACGACTCATCATCAGGTCTACATCAGTCTCGGAGAGGCTAGGGGTTGACCTAGAAGAGGCCACCGAAGCTGGCCGGGAGGGCCGCCACAATGACCTCGAAGATGGTCGGGCCTCCGGCTCTGGGGGAAAACGTGGAGAAGGGAGCCGAGGGAAGGAAGGCCCGGAGACCTTCTGGGGTGAGGAGAGCAGTTTAGCAGGCAGGGCCGAGGGGGCCAAGTCGGCCCGCCACTTGTGGCTTGTATGTCTCTCTATCACTCTCTCTCTCTCCTTTTTTTGAGTCTCTCTCTCCCTGGGAAGAAGTGGGAGGTTTGAGTCCCAGCCAGGGGAGAAGGGACAGCAAGCTGAGAAGCCGTGGCTGTAGCCACCGAGGGAGAGGAAGAGGAAGCTGACGCCACGGGTAGGAGACCCGCCAGAATCAGCTTATTCCTCCTATCCCTCAGGGCCAGGGGGTTAAAGGCTGCGCAAATTGGCAGCCCGAAGATAGATGTCGTACCCCCAGGCAGAGGACGCACTGAGTGTGGCCATCCGCTGGGGAAAGCTTATGGCCACACTCAGTGCACTTAGAAAAGATGGCCTTTGGGGCCTCGGCCATGATTACTAAACTAAAACACACAGGCGCCCACACAAACACTATAAGAGAAAGGGTTCACTAAATTTTAAACTATGAAGGTAAAACTCAGGGGTTTAAACTAGGGAATTGTACTATCCACACACACAAAAGCTATAAGGATTTTTGAGGAAAAAAAACTACTTACGATAACCTAAACGCTAGGAGCTCGAGAAACTCGTGCCTGACAAAGCCGCGGCAAACAAGATGAGGATTGGAAGGAGGTAGAAGGGTATTATGGGTAAGGGGGAGGAGCTTCGAGCTTGGATCGCAAGCTTGGAAAGCTGCCGGCTAGGATCCGAGTCGGATGCGATACCCACAGGTTGATGATCAAATGAAGTTACCTACTTCAGATCTAATGTATTAAAGGGCCAGGTTTTTCGCATTATGCGGATACACAATGATGACCCTACTCTAGCAATAGCCCTACAGACCTTGAAAAAAGAATTTACTGAAAGAGGATATAAGGCACATATAACTGACTTGGTAATTAAGGAAGCATGGAAAGAAAGGACAGGTAGATGCAAACGATATTACTGTAATGCAAATGTGGTTGCACAGAAAACAAATACATGTATAGTCCCTCTAATGATAATAAGAATGACATTAACTTCTGCCAGCAATATCAATATAGTTTGTGATGTCATTAAGACAAATTGGGGTATTCTATCAACGGTACAGGAACTGGATGGGATAATAGATAAAGTTCCGAGTATTACTTTTAGGAACATTAAGACTATGAAGAGTCACCTTTGCTATAAATCCCACAGGACTTTGGATAGGATGCAATCAGATAGAGTAGGTACCTACATCTGTAGGAGATGTATGGCCTGTTCATATATACATGTAGGAACACATTTTGTATATCCGCATTTAGGCTTGACAAGAGATTTTTCTTTCTATGCAGACTGCCATACTAAGAACGTGGTCTATCTCTCCTACTGCACTGTGTTTTCACTATTATAATGGGAAAACTAATCACCCATTGAAAGACAGGATCCTGGAACATACACGTGATATCAGAAATGCAAAAGAAATTAGTGCATTAGCCATGCATGTAGCTGAAAAAGATTTGACACAAATTTAGATTCATGGTTTTGGAAATAATAAGAACTAGTAAGAGGGGAGGGAATATAAAAAAAAATCGGACGGAAGCAGCAGAACAAAGATGGATTTTGTGCTTAAAAGCAGGTAAGTCACCTGGTTTAAATACCAAGGTATCCCTTAAACCATTTTGAACAGCCAGACCATTAAAACATTGAGTCTAATACAAGAAGCTTTTTTGGTAATAATTAGTCTATGTAGATAAAAAAATGTTTAATGCCTTCTATTTAGTTATTTTTATGTACAAGTTATTTCTATGCATTTAATTATTTTCAAGTTATGATTTGTGTGTAAATTACTCCAATAGTTATTGTTCTGTGACTTATTTTATTTTAGAGATTGAGTTCTAAATTGTTAGGCTTTTTCATGCAATTTTATGATGCATTTGATTTAGCAGTAATGATTTTTTTTAATTCCGTTATATCTTGAAGGTAATTAGCATAGGTTGACTGGTCACCTTTTTGAATTTTATATTTAAGTAGATGTGTGTGAAGTTATTTTATATAGTCTGAAGAAGAGGAATTTTATCCATGAAAGCGCTTACCCTATATAATAAAAAGGATTACTATCTGTGCTTTAGCTCCGTTGTGTGGAACTGTGTTTTTGTTTTTATACTATATTCCTTATGGGTATGCCTGAACCAGCTGCTCATGACGTACCTTCCACTGCATGGCAGATCAACTTCATCAATGGATTAGAAATGGACAGTAGAGTGTCCAGGTGAGCGGAAGTCTTTCGAAAATCATCCACAGGCAGGGGACTCTGATAATTCCTTAGTCAAATCTCTCTGCACTGAGTGAACTGTGCCAAGTAGTTTAACAACCTTAGAATGAATGTAGCCGAGGCAAACACGTGCTTTCCAAATCTGTCCATCTCTCTGGAATCCCTGTTCGGTGGATGGACAGAAGAGCTCTGCTCAGCAAGTTCCTTCTTGGTGAACGCTTCTGCCACCACCATAGCATCCTACCAGGACTCCTTTGCTCCAGTAGGGTCTACAAGCAGAAGTGAACTGAAATTTGACTGGGTACTTGGGAACAGGTTTGACAATGTCTGGTTCCCTCCAAGCCTGGTGCAAACTATGTCGATCAATTCATCCGCCGGGGTGGTCACCCAAAATGTAGATGGCCCAAAACATAAGCCTCCGGAAACACTGATTTTTGAGGAGAAGATTGTGAAGACCAGTCGCCCTTCTGTTTGAGGATCTCAAGGACATCTCCAAAGCAGATGTCATTGAGTGATCTGGTGGTTCCTTCTCCCCTCATCAAAATCAGCATTTTCTGAGACAGACTCCACAGCCAAGTCTGTGCGCCGCCTCTAAAAATGTCCTCTTTCGAGGAACCTCCTCCATGGGGTGTTCAGGAGAGGTATCAGAACTGGGGGGGGGGGGGGATTCCTCCAGATAAACTCTTTGAAAACTTCCCGGAACTGGCTGTCCCTGTCGAACAGGTCTGATGGGCTCAGACCTTGGAATCAAGAAAGGACAGTTCCCTGTCATGAGAGAAAGCCCTTTCTACCACCTTGAATGCCAAGGACAAGGGGAAACCTCTCTCCCCTCCTCAGAGCCAAAGTCTCTGAGGAAGGTAGATTGGGGCCACCCCTGGAACCAAGCTGTCCAGGGCCAAGGCTCTCACAGGAAGGCATGGATTCAGCAAATTCAGTCAAACCCAACCTCTCAGATCAGAAGCCCACTCTGATCAGAGGGTATCAGAGCAGAACCAGTCAGAGACACAGTTGAAGTCAAAGAACATACTTTCCTTGGTTACGACGTCAAACCTCTCAGGGATATTTCATCCTGGGACTCCCAAACAACCAGTCGGATCAGAGAAAGAGAGAGAGAATGGATTTAGGTGCACTCACAGATCAAAGAGAAGACTGAGCTGGCATGACCCTTATCTAGATCTCTGCCCTGATAAATTTCTTCATCATCCCATCCACATCCACCTCTGACATACTCCTAGAATATATGGAAGATGCTGTGGATGAGGGTCTAGACTGTTGCTTCAGAGTCTGAAAAAGTTGATTTGGCAGAGAAGGTGACAGGTTTAAGTGCAAACTCTGGGGTATGGCTTCTATGGCTTGAAGTAGATCCTGGATACAAGGACTTAGGATCTGAAAATGAAGTAGATGGCAAGGGTGAGATAACAGGAGCCGGACCTTTCAGATCCGATGAGGGCTTTGGATCAGAGAACGGTCGAAGAGGTTTCGGATCTGAGGTGGTCAAATATGAACTTTTTCAAATCTAGTCTAGTGGCTCCAAAAAAGCCCTTATGGGGACCTCGGAGGAGATCTCTTCCTCGCTGAAGAAACTGATTTCGACATTTTTCAGGGGGTTTGAACCCAAAAGAAGCAGGAAGCAACCTTTTTAAAATCAGGTTATTGCACCTGACAAGCTGTCAAGATGCTCAGGGCCTAGGCAATACACGCACTTTTTGTGGGCATCTGAGTTTGGGATTTTCTGCTCACAAGAGCACTTTTTAAATCCAGTTGGCTTCTCCGACATAGCTAGAGAGAATACCACAGAGATGAGACTAACAGCAGTAGTATAAACTACTACTTGTAACTTTTTTTAAACAAAAAAACAGCCTAAGAAAGAAAAAGCAGCTATGGTATACCGGGAATCCCTAAAAGGTAAGGAAAAGGCATAAGCAATAGTACGAAGACTACACAAAGATGAGAAGAAAGATGCAGGGAAAAAAATCCTAACATCAGTGACAAACTAAGATGGAGGACAGAGGTAGGAAAAAACAGACTTTAGAAAGACATACCTTAATAAACTAGCACATATAAAAATACTCCTTACAATGCTCGGGAGAGGAACCTACGTCTAACCATGATGGCAGCAAATGAGCTCTCATGAGTTGGTGATAGAACAGAGCATCATGGGTAGAAAGAAGGAGCTCAAAAGCTGGATCTGAAGTCTTGTGTATGGAGCCGAGTCGGATCAGAGGATCGGATTCCCTTGGTGAGGAAGAATGTAAAGGATAACATTAGATCTTAAGAGTTAACAGAAAAAACACACTTTGGTCATTTGAGTCTAGTAATTAATTGTACTAAAGGCAAGGGTAGCATAGGTGAAAAACCTTCTTCCTCCCAATCTATCCACAGCACTGATGAAAAAAGGGTTCTTATATAGATATTTAAGGTCGTAAGGGACCTTGTAAAACTTGTCTGGTCTCTTAGCAGCTAGTAACGGACAATCAGGTAGTGAAGAAGTGAACTGGAAAGGGTCCTAGAAAGCCTCACGGACAGGTTAGACTGGAACAGGGGCAGGGGTACCCAGTTCCAAGAGAGTGCAATACCTCTTCGAAACTTTAGAAATCTGTGTGGATTGAAAAAAATATTACATGTTCTGTATAGTCTCCCCCAAAACAAGTCTTCTCTACAGAGGAATCAGGGGAGAAAGCGGCCCTTCATTGGAAGAGGTTTACCTGGGAGAATGCAGCGGAGAGGAATAGTACAGAGAATGGTATGATAAACAGTCCTGCATATCAGAGGAAAAGGAAACCTCAGTAGGTTTAACAGGAGTAGCCTGTGGTTATGGAGGCCCATAGGAGGGAGGTTTCAATGACATAACTCTTTCTCTCTAGTTGCTGGCAGGAAGGCCAGATGCTTAGTCTTCTGTTTTTTCTGGTTAGGCATAGTCTGCCTGGATGATAGAAAGGTTCAGAACCATATCTGACCTCTATTATAGAGCCTGGGATGTCCTCTCAGACTAGAATTTCAGGGACGCCATGCAGTCTTTCTGAAATGATGAGGCACAGTTCCTGGGACATATTGGCAGTCTGCAACATCTCAGGAGCCATATCGGCCTCCAACACAGTCTTGATAGTGGGCAATTGAGAATTAGCCTGATGTACCACAGGTTCTGAAACCTTAGCAGGTACATCAGAAACAGAAACACTGTACTGTGGATTCCTTCCACACTTCAGGTTTTCTCTTCAGCAGCAGGGGGATCTTCTATGAAGCGGAGTCAGCCACAGGTTCATAGCAGGTTATTAGGCTAGCGGCCCTACAGCTTTTAAAGGCCTAGCTATGTCAATCCAAAGTATCCCCATGTGTTCTTTTTGGTTAGTTCGCAAAACGAATTCATGAACAGAGTGGGTATGCGATCAGTACCTGCTACCCCTGTCCAAGAGGGTCATGGGTGCCACCCAAGGAGTGAAACTACAGTCTCCAATTCAATGTCTATGTTGTGTTTGAATTAAGCGACTATGAAGTCAATTCCAGAGAAGCAGCAGTCTCTGGGAGATGTATCTGCCTCTCCAACATGCTCCATTAATGCCACAAGCTATGATGAGATCCCTACAGTGAGTGATTTGTGCCATTTGGCATGCGAATGTCTAGCATTTCCATTAGGGGAGGGTAGAAGATTCCCCTATAGACCAGGCACAAGTCACCTTGCAGCAGCCTAAAAGACAGAGTAAATAACATGACAAGGCTTTCAGCCTGTCCTCATAGATCATTTGGAGTCCCTTTATTTTTCTTAGTGAAAAAGTTCTGAGGACTCTCCAGCTGCTGCAGGTGTCTGGTGAGGTATATGCAAAAGGGTGCATTACACTCTATTCATGGTCTGGAGAAAGTAGAGTACAGTAGCGTTGCAACTGTCCTTGACCTTAATGCTATACCCCTGTCGTATGAGGTGCACTACAAAGAAGTCTTTCCTTACCACTGTGGAAGGTCGGTGGTCAAAGTTCAGACTGCTATCAACCTTTGTCCCCAAGTCTCGCACCACCTAGTTGGAATTCAGGGGGATGCTGTCAATATTGTAATTTGTACGGAATTCCATTTTGCCAAAGGGAATAATGCATTTTTTTGCATTTAGTATTAGACCATAGCTTTAACAGCAATCATTTCTGTGTTAGCCCTTCTTGTAATATGATGACATTATTGATGACTCAATGATTGCTCCCAGTTTGCAATCAGTGAACTTAGTGAAAAGGTCCATGATAATTTTTCCAAGGCCTTGTAGATGAGCCTGGTAAGACTAGTTCCCGGGGTCAGTTGATGGCCCCCCCCTTTGTGCAGACGGGATTACTGTTCTCCATTCTGCAGGAAAATAGCCAGTTCTCAAGCTATGATTGAAGAGAAGGTATTGGTTAGGACTACAAGTAAGATACGTGGTCGAGCCAGGTAAGGAAATAAGGTACACAAAGAAAGCTGATGATGGAATGCGGAAGTCCAGGAAATTATCAAAAGAAAGGAGGAGTGCAGGAAGAAGTGCGAGATAGAAAAGACTGACCAGGCTAGGAAGGACTACTAGTCGTCTAAGAAAGAACTTGCAATAGCAAAGAATAGGGCATCGGGGGCACTGTAACAACTTTTGGAAAGTGATTCAGTAAGGGGCACAAAGAAACTATATCAGGTTGCAAGGCACAGACAGAAAGATAAAGAAGATAGTCAGAAACCCTTCATAAGGGATGCCAGCAACAACCTGCTCACCAGTCCAATGACATCAAAGGCAGATGGAAGGAATATTTCCAAGAGTTCTGAATGAAGAAAACCCCACAGAAGCTGTACTGCCCCACAAACAGCCTACGATGAGAGAAGAGGAGCCACTCTAGAACAACAGAACTAAAGATGATGAAGTCAGAGAAAGCAGCAGGCTCAGATGAGGTCACAGCAGATATGATAAAGACGCTGGGTGAGATAGGGGAGAAATAGCTCCTAAGGGTACTAACAGCAGTATGGAGAGAAAGGCATATCCCAAATGACTGAAGAATAAGCATATTCATGCCAGTGTACAAGAACAAAGGGGACATCCACAACTGTGGGCAATACAGAGGCATCAAACTCCTATCACATTGCATGAAAGTTCTGGAGAGGGTGATTGATAAACGGATATGCAGAGTACTAAAAAGTAAGATGGGCGATGAGCAGTTCGGATTCAGATCAGGATGCAGCACAACTGACCCGATGTCTGCACTGAGACAGAAACTTGAGAAGAAGCTAGAGATGAGCGAGTCCAACTGGGCATTCCTAGACTTTGAGAAAGCATATGAACAAGGTCCCAAGAAAGCTGATCTGGCCAGTACTGTGGGGGTTTGAAGTCCCAGAAACAATGGTAGAATTAGTGCAGGCTATGTACAAGGATCAAGTAACTCAAGTACGAACAGTGTTCGGCTTTCACAGAGGGGTTCCCAGTGGGAGTGGGTGTACATCAGGGTTCAGCTCTGAACCAAGTGCTGTTCATACTGGTGAATGACTACATTAGCAAACAGGCTGGAGGAGACGGATAAAGTTGCTGTATGCAGACGATGTGGCAGTACAGGCAGACTGTGAGCTGGAACTTTAGCAAAGGATAGGAGAATGGAATGCAAATCTTAAGGCACATGGGATGAAACTAAGTACAGATAAGACGGTGATAATGGCAGCAAACTGGGGAAATCAGAAGAAGCTGAGAACACAGATAGAAGGGAAGATAGTAGAACAGGTAAACAGCTTCAAGTATCTGGGGGGGGGGGGTAGTTGAGTAGAAGGGTAGTCTGAATGAAGAGGTCAAAGCTAGAATCAGAGGGGCTGCAGCCAACTGGTATAAAGTACTAGGTGTAGTCTATGACAGAAGAATGCCAAAGAAACTGAAAAGGAAGGTGCACAAGACAGTAGTGGGACAGTACAGTCGTGTACACTTACCATAAATGTAGATGTTCGAGTGTATTCACTGTTGCAGTCATTATATTTGGGTAATCTGCTGGCAGGTTGCCCTCAGTCGGCCTGAATTCCAAAGTCTTGGGTCCTGCATCGGTTGCTGTCTTCTCTTCCATGACGTCAGGGGTATAAAACATGCAGCAGACACCATTTTCATTAGTTTTTCTTGCCCCCGATGTCAGGTGCCCCCAAAAAGGTAGATATATATATATATATATAAATAAAATTATACATGCATCCATATAAACTTTACCTTCATCTACAAGCAAATACACCACATAGGTTATAGAAGATAGAGAAGGAAAGATAAACTTTAGAATTACGGGGGATGGTGGGAGGGTAACCTGGACTGCAACAGTGAATACACTCGAAAATCTACATTTATGGTAAGTGTACACAACTGTACTATGTTCTTCGTGTTTCAGTGTTGCAGTCATTACATTTGGGTAGAATCCCAAAGCTATGGTTGGGAGGCTGGTGCTAAACAGTATTAGGTGTGGCTATAAGGCCCTGCAGCACTGCAGTGTCAGCGCCTGCCCTGGACTTGAGTAGAGAGGCAAATGGTAATGCTTTGTAAAGGTGTGAAGAGAACTCCAAGTTGCAGCCTCTAGAATGTCGTTGATTGGTACTCCTCTGAGAAAGGCTTCTGAAGCAGCTGCAGCTCTGGTGGAATGAAACCCAATGCCCTTGGGCACAGGTTTACCATGGTGTAAGTAGCAGAAGCTGATGCAGTGGCTTATCCACTTTGAAATTGTCTGCTTTGAAATAGCCTTTCCTTCTGATTCTGCAGCATATGACACTAGTAATTGCTCAGTTTTTCTTAGAGCTTTAGCCCTACTCAAGTAGAATCTTAGCTGTGTGTACGTCCAAGGAATGCAGAATTCTCTCCCCTTTGTTCTGCGGATTTGGATAAAAAGTTGGCAGATGAATTGTTTGGTTAACAGCCACACTGGAAACCACCTTAGGCATAAAAGTAGGATTTGTCCTCAGAGACACCCTGTCTGGGTGAAATATGATAAAAAGGCACTACAGCCATGACGGCCTGTAGCTCAAACTCTTCTTGCTGAAGTAATTGCTAGTAGTAGAGCTGTCTTCCATAATAACATTATGTCAGCGGTAGCAGCTGGTTCAAATGGAGGCAGGGTGAGCTTTTCCAACACATAAATGAGGTTACATGCAGGTAGTGGTGATCTTCTACGAGGCCTTAAATTTTTGGCTCTAATAAGATACTGCTTTAGTAAAGGATGAGAAAAGATTGGTGGCACTGTATTGTAATAAGCCGAAATGGCAGAGGCATGGATTTTGATGAGAAAGATAGGCCTTTGTCAAGTATTTCAGTTAAGTATTGTAATATCTGAGGAATATGTGGTTCTGCTGTATCAGTTCCTTGTGCTTGATTCCAAGCACAGAATCTCTTCCATTTGTCAGCATAAGATTTTTTAGTACTAGGCTTCTGGCTTCCAAAATGACATCCATCATAGCTTTACTGAGGTGTAATTTGTTTGATTATATGATTAGCCTTGCTGCCAGGTTCAGAGTTTGTAGTTGATTGCACAGGATCTGATAGTTTTGCTGGAACAGTAGTTGTGGTCTTTGAGGCAAGGTCCAAGCTGGGTATTGAGACAAGTTCCTTAGGGATGGGTACCAGTATTGGCGGGGCGAGTCTGGGGCAATTAATATCTTTGGCTTCTCTTGTCTGATTTTTAGGAGGACCTTGGGTAGAAGAGGCAGAGGAGGAAAGCCGTAAACTGATAGGTTGTTCCAAATGAAGGATAGGGTGTCCACTTTCCATGCTTGTCTGTGTTAAGTCCTTGTACAGAATCTTTTCAATTGATAATTTTGAGGGGAGGCAAATAGATGCATGTCTGAGCTCCCTCATTTCTCTATCATGCTGAAGACTTGTGGATTTAATTTCCACTTGTGAGGATCCATAAGGTTTCTGCTTAAATCATCTGCCAGAGTGTTTTGTTTTCCTGGCAGGAATTGAACTTGAAGATGTATTTGGTAATGTCAAAGCTGTGTCCCACAGTGCCATGGCTAATCTGCAAAGGGGGTATGAGTGTGTGCCCCCTTGCTTGTTTATATACCACATGACTGTGGTGTTGTCAGTCTTTATCAGTAGTTGTCCTGGATGAAGTAAGTCCTTGAAGGTTGTTAGGGCATTTTTAACAGCTAGCATCTTTTTCTGGTTGATATGTAGATGCATTTGCTTTGGTGCCCATATGCCCTGAATGCATCTTCCTACCATGTGGGTCCCTCAGGCGTAATCTGATGCGTCTGTTAAGGTTTGGCTGGCAGGGGGTAGAGTGAAGGGCCGTTCCATGTTTTGGTGACAGGCCCTTGCCCACCATAGAAACTCCTTTTGCAGGCAGGGAATGAGAGGAATCATTGTTTCCAGACTGTGTGAATGTTGAATCCATAAACTTTTTAATTAACATTGAAGTTGCCTCTTATACAGTCTTGCATATGGAATTAGCAGGATGCAGGATGCCATGAAGCCCAAAGCCCGCAGAAATTTCTTGCAGAAGACTGGGTTTTTGTTGCCATCAATTTGAAGTAAGTAGTCAGTTGCCTTTGTTTGTCTGGCGTGAGGTAAACCATCTGGGCAGTTGTATTCAAGCTTGCACCCAGGAATGTTATCTTTTGAGAAAGTACCAGCTGTGACTTCTTTTCGTTTATTGCGTACCCTAGTCTGTTAGAAGCCTTTTCACAAACGCCAGGTGTCGAAGAAGTGTCCTTGTTCTCTGCTTGAATGAGACAATCGTCCAAGTAAGGATATATTTGTACACTTTGTCCGCAAAATGCAATTACTGGTGCCAGGCACTTTGTAAAGACCCTGGGCGCAGTAGATAAGCCAAAGGACAGTGCAGAGAAATGGTAATGAATTAAACCAGCCTTGAATTTGAGGCATCTTCTGCACGACTGTCTTACTGGGACATGTAGGTATCTCTTTTAGGTCTAAAGTCACCAGCCAAGCTTTCTTGCCCAGCATGGGCAGAAGCTGCTGCAAAGTCAGCATTTTGAATTTTGGAATGTCCAGGTATGTGTTCAAAATCGATAAATCTGGTATTGGCCGCCAGGCCTTGTCCTTTCTGGGCACTAAGAACAGTCTTGAGTAAAAACCTTGTCCTTTTTCCTGTTCTGGTACTGGCTGAATGGCCCCCATATCAATGAGCGGTGTAACCGGTTTCTGTGCCTCTGCCCATTGATTTTTTTGGCAGATCTGGCCAACCATTTGCTATTGGCAGAGTGTGGAAATGGAATCTGTATCCCTGTGATACGATGTTTAGTACCCACTTGTCCTGGGTTATTAACTGCCAATTTTGAGCAAAAAGTGCTAATTTTCCCCCTATGGGTGCTGACAAAAGAGGAGTGCTTGGTGTAGGCAGAGAGAAGTCATTGGGATTGCTTTCTGTAGGTTTGCGCTTTATCTCCTCCAAATTTGGAGGTGGATGTGCCCCATTGCTTTGACCTGTATGAGTCTTGCACCTGGTATCTGGAACCCTTAGGGCGTCTGGATTTGCCCCTTTGAGCTCTGTCTGACACAGGAAAGTACCAATTTTTTGTAGGCCAGTGTCTACTGAATCTTGATGGCTGCACTTGTAAGAAGCCTAACAGTTTGCATAGACTTAGCTTTGTCTTCCATTTTCTTTAAAACCTCTTCTGCCTTAATACCAAACAGAGTCATGCTGTAAAGGTGCATCTAGCAATTTAGCTTTAACATGAACAGGTAAATTTAGTTCCTTTAACCAGGCATGCCTCCTAATCACAGATCCAGTAACTGCGGCCCTGCAGGAGGCCTCTAAAGAATCAAAACCATATTGCAAAGTATGCTTTCCAACTTGTTCAGCTGAATGCAATAATTCCTGCAATTCTTTATTTTCTGCATATTCGGAAATCAACATCACTTTGTTTTAGCAATCCCATAACATGTTGTTGGTATTTAAACATATGAAATTGACAGTTTAAGGCCCTGATTGCCAAGGTTGCAGATGTATAAACCTTTCTTCCCCATCTGTCCAGTGCCCTTGAATTTCTGTCAGAGGGGGTAGGATTTTTTGCTACTGAGGCCTTAACTCCCTTGGGACCCTGTGAAATAGTTTCAGGATCAGCAGCAGGGTTTCTAAATAAAAAAATTATGAGAGTCAGGGACCTTGTAATATCGGTCAGTCTTACTGGGAGCTGGAGGTAAGGAGTCAGAGATCAGGCTAGACTCCGAAAACACATCATCCACAACGTCTAAAACAGGGGGAATGGCTAAAGGCTTGTGCTGAGGTAGAAAAAGGAAATCCCTGAGCCTCTTTTTTGATTGAGAAGTCTTGACTCTCCCAGTGAAAATGCTCCATCAAAGTATGCAAGGTTTCTCCAAATGAAAAATCCTCAGGAGGAGATGCAGATGGAATAGACTCCTCAGCATCAGAATCCTCATAGGGAAGTAAAGATAATTCCTGATCAGAAGAGGAATCAGAAGAAATAGAAACCTGATCTGAAGACTGATAAGTGTCTTGCCAAGGCCTCTTATCTGGAAGGGGATGGGTACCCCTGAGCAAGGTAATATGGTCTTCAGCCACTTTGATAATCTGGTTTTAGGCATATAGGCCTGTGCACGTGGCTCAGGCGTCAGTTTTTTAGTTTTAGAAGTTGCTTTTGTCTTTGATTTTGCAGCCGTCGTTGGTATGATATACAAATGTTGAGGTCTGAATACACCAGCAGAAGCCGGTGCCTGCTCAGCGGCTCCAGACCCATCCGAAGGAGATACATCCGGTCCAATACCTTGAGAATCTTGTGGCATACCGGACTCCACATGGGTGTCGGTACAGGCCTGCGACTCTAAGATAGCAGGTATCAGGGGCTGCGAAAGCACCTCACTGAGTACAGACGAACAGGCGACTGGCTTATGAGAAGCTTAATCGTCTGTTTTGGATCTCGACTGCTTTTCTCTGTCCTTTTCTTTGCATTTTTTGTGTACTCCGGTAGGCTGACTGCTATCCAACATTTCTGGGTAGTTAAATCAGTTTCCAAAATACTTTAATGCAAAAATATACCGATGCTTAATAGTGCGCTGGTTAAATGTAGCAAAACCGACAGCCAGGCACGTTGTGATCAGGGCCTAGGCAAGGAATACAGTATAAATGGAAATCGTTGCGAGGTATTTGCTTCCCACAAGTAATACAATTTTTAACTTTTTCTGACATAGATAAAAAGCAAGAAAAAATGTTTCCCCAACGGGGTACTTGGCTTTAGTGAAGACTTCGGTTCTGAATCTCAAACTCGAATATTTCAGTAGTCGGCCGACCGGTACTTGCGAAATGCTTCTGCTTCGGGCACCGCACGGCAAGAAAGACTAAAGAAAATGGCATCAGCTGCATGTTTTATACCCCTGACGACCTGATGTCATGAAAGAGAAGACAGCAACCGACGCAGGAACCAAGACTTTGGAATTCAGGCCGACTGAGGGCAACCTGCCAGCAGATTGCCCAAATGTAATGACTGCAACAGTAAAACACGAAGAACATCAGTACTACAATATGGTACAGAAACTTGGGGAGTGAAAGCAAAACAGTTGAAGCTAGAGGTGATGGAAATGAAGTGCCTAAGAAAGGTGGTAGGATGCAGACTGAGGCAAACGAAGAAATGAGGACATAAGAGCAGAAGCCAAAGTAGCTCCCATTGCAGAAAAGATCAAAGAGAACAGATTACAGTGGTTTGGCCCATGTGCAGAAAAGCAGAAAACAATTTGGTGAGGAAGATGAAAGACAAATGGGAAGAAGAAAGAGGAAGTGAGGATGTCCAGCAGAGACGGGGATGCATTGTGTGAAAGATCGGTGACAGTCAGGTATGAGTGTTGAAGAAGGCAGGAGTGTGGCACCAAATCTAGACTTGGTGACAGTTAACACGATACCCCGACCCCATGTAGAAAAATGGGAAAGAGGGGGGCTGATGGTAATTAAAGAGAATACCAAGTGGGTCGGGCTAGGTCTTGTTTTAGATTGTTTAGCAAACAACCTGGGATATTACCTGATCCCATTGAGCCTTTGTTTTTGACCTTGGTGAGCGCAGAGATAACCTGTTCTCTAGAGATACTGGGCAGAGAGTCTGACATGATAGGGGGTGAAGTCTCCACTGAATCTAGCAGGTTGGCAAAACCTCCCAGTGCAGTACGAGTGATTCCATATACAACCAGTTTGGCACACAGCTGGGCATTCCCTTTTAGACTTCTGATGCAGTTAAACATTGTCTTATGATTATCCTTGACAAGGGATGTGATTTTTTAGTTTTGTAATTTGCTTTAGAAGACTTAACAAGATTTCTGATTTTCTTGTTTAGGCTTAGGAGGGAAATCTTCCCCTGCAGAGTGGTATCTCTCAGGTTTATAGACAACAGATTCTTCCTCTTGTTATGTAATCTGTTTAAACTCGAAGTCCACCACAGTGGCTTGTTTTTAAGGGAACACCAGTTTTTTATCCGGACAGGTACAGCAGCGTTTATGCAGTCGCTTAAGTGTCTGTACAGGAAATTTGCATACACTTCTGCATAGTGATCAATGCTATCTCTAACTGCAAGTGGTATGAAGCTTTTTGTACCATTGGTTACGTAGGTTGTAGTTAGCTTTGGCAAAGTTTTTTTTATACCTGTTGTTCCTGTGTGTCAGTTCTAGTAGTTACTTCAAACGAGACTGATCTGTGGTCTGACCTAACTAGGTAGGGCATCACACAAGGGAAAGTAGTGACCCCCCCACCCCCGCCGTGTTGGTAAGCACTATGTCTAGAACATTAGAGCCCTTAGTGGGGGTGCAGACCATCTGTTCCAGAGCATTTCTGTTAAACTCCAGGAACCTCCGAGCGAGTGTGTTTTTGCTCATGTTATGCCCCCCAGTCTATGGAATGGCACCTGAAATGTACCATGACGATATTGCGCTGTATGGTGGGAGATTCCAGTAAATCAAGGTAGGCGGTGTGCTTATCCTGGTTCATGGTGGGGGATCTACAGCTAGCAATGAAGTGGTATGGTACTTTCCCAATAGTTAATTGGACATGGAGTAGTTTAACAGAGTCATGCTGTTTGGCCAGTCTTGAAGTGTATTTGGTTTTAATGAAGATGGATACACATCCAGCTTTGGTTCCTTCATGCACATTTTGAGGTCTGAGCTTATGGAAGTTATTGTAGCCTTGCACAGCCGGGGTACTCTCAGCGGCCTTGAGCCATGTCTCAGTAACTGCATAGATGTCAGCATCCTCCAAGGTGAGGAGTGCTTTCAGGGTGCAGTTTCAGGTTTACACTCCTAGCATTAAGCAGCACGACACGGAGTTTGTCTCAATTAGACTTTGTTACATTGGAAAATTTGTTTTAACGTTGCCTAAAAAAGGCAATATGGGAGTGGCAAGGGCCTTTGCTAGCATCCAAAAGACTAGGGGAAAGAAGTGTAGACCAGCTCTAGAAAAGCAGCGAGGTCTGTCTACCATAATCTCCCAGGCTAACAGATGCGGAATCCCCTTGGACTTGCACCAGAAACAGAGTCAACTGCTGGAGTTAATCATTTTTTGTTTATATTGTAGCATCATTCTGGAGATATACCCCTCTGGGACATATAATCAGAGTTCTGTCACATCTCTCTTCTTATGTGTATGTCTCAAGTCATTAACTCCAACTTGTACTATGACATAACGGTACTTGCTGTTGAGTAACTTGAGTGCAAGCGTGATATGTTGGATAATGGCACCTGACAGGCAGCTAACAGTGACATTTTTGCCCAGTCTGGTGATGGGAACATCTGTCTCTCTCACTATGAAGTCGCCTATGACCAATACATTTGATGCGTTTTTCCCTTAAGAGCTTATTTGTTGAGGGCACTGGTGTGTGTGTGTGATAAGTGTAGTGGTTTCCTTTTGCTTAGTGATGACTGTGGGTGTTGTGCATTTGGGAGGTCTCTGTACTTTTGGTAGGCTTTTAATGAATACCTACATATCTGTGGCTGTGGGTTTTGTGACCTTACTTTGTGAAAGGGGTGTGTTTGCATGAGAGGTGAAGTGTGTATGCTGACAACCAGTTTGATGTCTGGGATGTTTTTACGTCTAAGAATAAACTCCAATTCCACTGTGTGTTTGCATCTCTCACACAGGGTGTTTGCTTTAGGAGTAAATGGTTTAGTATACATGCTCATATCAATCAAGCTGGAAAAAGAAATGGGAAACTGCCCATCCATTGTGGAAGTATTTTTCGGAATGTGGAATTTGTGTAAGAAGTGGGCAAGCTGGACTTGGTCACTAACAAAAATGAAGCATCAATTCAATTAAATACAGTTAAAGTGCAGTGCTGGCTTAAAATATACTTATTTTGCAGTTATTTGTTTCTTTTCATGGGATGCCTTGGATTTCAGTGCAGCTGCAATCCAGAAATCTGGCTAAAAATGCCAAATACTGATCATCTCAAACTGAGAGAAAACGTGAGTCTTGTATACAGTCAAATTTAAACAGTTTTAACACAACTACAAATGGGAAAGCTCCACACTGAGCCTTTCTTCAGCAATCCCGACTCAGATGAGTCCTAAACTACACATCTTGGACTGGGCCAAGATGATGCTGGATCTCAAGAAAGGTGCTAAGAGTAAAAAGCCCCTAGACCCTAAGGGTTTTTGAAAGGAAGAGAGCAAGACTTCTGATCGTTTTCCAGGCCTAGGTAAAAAAAAGACAATTAGTAGTATGGAAGTCCTTGTATAGAATCTGCCTACCGCACTCGCACTTATCCCTCCAAGCTGACATCTACAAATTTAACAAAATATCGAAATTAAAAAAAACAAAGGTTCTCCAATGGGGCACTTATCAGGATAAACAAACAGAGTAAAGGTATCATCACGAAACAAAGAACAGTCTCATGGATGCATGACCTATGTTCAGGCTGGTGGTGATACAGTCTGAGTATCCAAGTTCATACATCCATCTTTACACCCCATCGCATATAGCCTGAGGTCACAGAGACATATGACCTAATGTAGGTAAAGATTTGGTACCCCAGTCTGATGTTAGCAGTCAACCCACATGTCAGGAATACTGCAAAAGTGACTTCAGTCAGGCCATCTGTGCCTCGATGGGGGAGTACAGTAGTCCATGTTTGAGTAACTCACACAAGACTGAAAAAGAAGAATACCCACACAAAAGGGGTACTAATTCTTGAGACACCAGATGGAAAATCTTTTCACTTGGATAAATACAACTTTCTATCAGCAGGTTCTCTCACCTCCTGGACCACATCCTCTTAAAAAATGGTGACTAAAAGGGATTAAAATTCTATCACCCAAAGAGTCATGCTAACAGCCTGCAGGGTGGGGTGCATCAAAAATTGCCCTTTTTCCAGTACAAATACACTCTGTAAGATAACTTTATAGTAATGATCCCTGTGCTAGTTGAAGGTGGAACCAGTGCTGCCTGTGCCAGAAGGAAGTCGCTCACAAGATTTTTGGTTGGTCACTTTGGATCTTCTAAATCGACTTTGGGATTAGAGGAGGGGAAGGAAGACAAAGGAACTTACCCCGGTAGAAGAACATGGTGCCCATTCTCCAGACTTGGAGACAAGTTCATGGAGCAGAATAGCTTGCACAGTCTGTTCTGTGCAGAGGCAAACAGATGCATTTGAGGAATTCTCCATCAGTAGACTATGTCCAAAAACCCCTCAGTTCAACATCTATTCAAGGGGATCTTCCAGAGACCACCTTAGTGAGTCTGCGAGAATCTTGTCTTCTGACAGAACATAAACAGCCTGAAGGGACAAATTTGCTTTTATTACACAGTCCTACGCCAGCAGAGCTGGTCTGCACAATTAGTAGGACCTGGTCCCCCCATGCTTGCTGATGCACCACACGACCACGGGTGTTGTCTGTGAAATTCCCGAGGGGATTGCGGATTCCTTAGGTAGGAGAATACATGAAGCGCTTAAATAAAAGCCTTCATTCCTTCACAATGATGCCGTTACGTATCTCTGAGGGACTAGCCTTGAATTCTTGTGGGACCTGTCCAAACATCCCACACCTGACCTGAAGCATCTGTACAAAAATCCTGGGTGGGTATGAGATGGTAGAGTAGCCCTGGACTGAGTTGAATTTCAGAGATCCACTATTGCAACTTCTTTAGAAAGGGTAAGACAAGGATTTGGAAGTACAGTGGATAACAATGTTGAGACCACATGAACCAATGGACCATTCTCATGTGTAGTCTAAATAGCACCATGGTATTGTGGCTGCCATGTAGCCCTGCATTCTTAGGGTTTCACTTGTTGAGTCACATTCAAGGAAAGCAAGGATTGGAAATAAGTGGAGAGGGATATGGCTTTCTCCTGATGAGGAAAAGTCATCATCAATGGGGTATTCAGTCTCCGATCCAAGTCCAGCTGCTGGGAGAAGGTCAAAGAAAATGAGGTTGTGTGTAAAACTCATTTTTACCAAAAGTGACAACGTGCAGCGGAGATGCAGCCACAGTGGGTCTTGGGAGAAGGTCTGGATAAGAATGTCCAGGTATGGAAATATCCGTATTCCCAGCTTTGGAAAAAGGCAATTGCTGGTGTAAGGTACTTTGTAAAGACCAAAGGGTAAAGCAATGAAGCATGCTGAAAAGACTAAGAAAATTCCAGCAAGAGGGTAAATATGGACGTGCATGTAAGCATCCTTCAAATCTAGTAGTTTGCAGGGCAAAGCATCTTGAAGGATGGCACTTTCAGCAAGGTGCTCAGCTGAGACAATTCCAGTATATGCCTCCCTTTCTTGGGACCAGGAAGAGTTTTTATCAAAAACCTTTTCCTAAGTTAAAGGGTGGACAATGTTCCATATTTCCTTGGAGAAAAGATTCCGGATATGGGTGTAAGAGGTGAGTCTGACTGGTGGGGGGATTACACTTGGAGAAGGTTTCTCAAAGACCCTTTATAGCCATATTTTATGATGAACAAAATCCATTTGTTTAAAGTGATGGATTCCCAAGCTGGGAGTAATAGAGTGAGATTTAGACCAAGGAGAAAGAGAGCAGGGAGAAAGAGGGTAGGCAGAAAATAGACACAGGCTGGCTTATCTGAAAAAAGAACTTTACCAGATTTAGATTTCTGATAGTTTTCTCCTGAAACCTTTTCTTGGGATACTTTCTGCTCTTCGGGGGAGGTGGGAGGATGATTTTTGCTCTCTACAGAAAAAGAAAGCTTTGAAGGATGATTCCTTTTGAAGTGAAAAAAAAAGTTTTAAAACCTGCATTTGTTTTTCTCTTCTCCAGCAGAATTTTGAAATGACCAACTGCAGTAGGGACAAACAAAAGATACCTATGAAGGAGGAAATTCAGTAGATTGATTTTGATACTTCAAAGGAAGGAATAAAGGTAGAGCCAAGAAAAGTAACGAACATAACCAGTGGATGCAACTTTAAGGGAAGGTTCGAACATTACAGCCAGACATTCCGTTAAATGCAGCTAATGGTACAGCCTGGTTAAGTATGGACACTGCTGTATGCCTTATGTTCAATGTCTTAATTTTACTTGGTCAGCGTCAGTGGTATAACAGGTGACACACACACCTTTGATGCAAAAGGTTGTGGGTTTTACTCCCACAGTTGGAACGATTGCTGACACTGCATAAGGGGAGTGCTGCATTTCAGAGTGTGCTATATTTCAGATGAGACATTAAACTGAGGCCCCATCTGCTTCAGTTGGTGATAGCTAAGGTGGATGTAAAGGAGCCCACAGCACCTATTGAAAACAGCAGGGATGTTCCCCAATGCCCTAGCCAAATTTCCCCTTGTAGAACAAGTACCACCTTAAGTCTCCCCTGCAAATACACTGCAAGCCTAGTACAACTAGCCCAGTCAACAAATGATAAACAAAAAATAAAACTCTCCAAGAATGACCAAAAGGTATTTTGTCATCTCAGTTTGACAAATTTAGTGCACCCTAAATGCCAAGGGAGCAGAGGTGCATAAATTGTTTGCCCTACCATCTCCATCTGATGGCAACACATTAGCTGCAGGTGTAAGTTTACAAGATGTCTTCATCATCTGACCGGAATGGAATCTGAAATGAGTATGCTAAGGAGTAGTCATATGAATCAGATTCCTCTCCTCCTACCTCAGATGGGGATTCATGTTGCCACTTTAGAGGAATGGAGCTTGTGAATGGGGCAAAGGAAGGAAGCTTCACTGACAAAATGGCTTTGTACAGGCCTTGTGAGAATTCATTCCATTCCATTACCAGAGATGGCCTAGTGAGGGAAACATGCTCAGATATGAGTTTCTTTTTCTAAAGCAGGATGTCTGCTCTAACAAAGCACAACTGCTCAGAACCATGAAGGGCCTTAACTTAATTAAGCTGCACTGTAGATCTTCACTAACAATGATATGAAGCATGTCCTTTAGTTCCTAGGTTCCCCTTTCTCTACAGTCACCGTAGGCACAAAGTTTGGATGGGTAGGTGGAAGACCCCATACAAGCCTCTGGCAGGATCAAGGTAGCTGGCATCTGAGGAGTCTGTCAAAAAACAGATTCCTGCTGCATCTCATCGGGAACATCCAGAGCACACTAGGCAGCTGTAGATTCGCGCTTTGATTTCTTGATCATATTTCTAAGTGCGGACAGATGTCCAAAGCAGAAGATACTGCATTATTGCTTTTGAGTGGCACTTCAGATACCAGGCCTCCAAAAATACAGTGAGAAAAGCTATTTGAAGGGGATTTGTAGAGAACGATTGGCAGATTTTACAACTTCTGTAATTGTACTCAGCCACTAAATAAAATAGTCACAGGGAGTGATGGTCTTTATAAGAGATCTGGCAACCACAGTCACACTACCCTCTCAGCCAATATGAACAAATCTTATATATAAAAAGCAAGAATAAACGTTGCCCAATGGAGTACTTACCAGAAAAGGTTTAAGCAATGGTAGTGGCAACAACAATGCTGTATTCAGACTGGAGAGAGAGAAGATTCTGCATTTGGACTGGCGCAAGACAGTCAGACGATCTTACACTCATACATCCTCTTACATAACCCTACACCCATGGGCTGTCATATGTCAGATGTATGATGCATCAAGAAGTTTTTGCTTTGATACACCAGCCAGACATCAGGTCAGCTCGGGCAGGATAACCCATGAGTACTGGAATTCTGCAATGTTGATCGAAGGAAGGGCATCTTATCTTACACAATAACAGTAAAAATAAAAAAACAGTAGCCACCTCCTTTCTCCTCCCTGCCTGCCCACATGCCTCAAAATTCACAAATCTTAATTCTTCCCCACACAAACTAAAACAGTGCAATAAGTTCACAAGCAACCTTCCAGCTCGTACCCACCACTGAACAGCCTTTGACACACTGAACTGGCACAAAGTACCTCATCACATTTCTCTCTCTCTCTTTCCCAATAACTCATGGAACACAAGCTACAACATAACACAATAAATACACCCTTCATGGCCAGTCTCATCGACTGACAGGTCTCAAATAGAAGACTGTGCTCCAAAGGACTTAGCCTAGTGCAATCGAACAAATCCAGCTATTCCTAAGGCAACTCACTATTCTCGGACAGCCTCAACAAAACATGATAATCTCTCAAGTTCTATCAGATCCTTGGGAAATGCACAATTCAAAAGTGATCTGGCTGACAGTACTTTATCACACCTACCTTTTTCTCCCTTTCACTACTACCCATAAAAATTTTCCAACTCTTTCTAATCTATTGGCAGATAAAAACTACCCTACACAACTCTAACAGCCTTGGCTTCCT
This sequence comes from Protopterus annectens, assembly GCF_019279795.1. Lineage (NCBI taxonomy): Eukaryota > Metazoa > Chordata > Ceratodontiformes > Protopteridae > Protopterus > Protopterus annectens. The sequence continues at coordinate 3,490,781 of NC_056733.1, read as the reverse complement.
TTTCCACTTCACCTGTCATTAACCCAGTCCACCATATAACATACTATTCTTTTATTTACAACATATACACTTCTAAGTCTTCTTCTTTTCAAAATCGTGTAAATATAATCTAATCTATACAAACACTGCAAATACTATATTTTTTCTTGAAATCAACTATGCAATAACTTCGGATATCCACAGATTTTTTTTTTATAGGTTCATAGGTGTGCACTAGGCTAATGGCCATGGCACCTTTACAGGACTAGCCCATAGGATAACCCTGGCATTGTACCACCCGACCTTAGTTCCCAGTGCCTCTGTTGAGTAGAGGCACTGGAGAGATCCCGGGGTGAATTTTCGATGTCCCATCCACTCATCAAGATTACTCTTGAAGAGGGCCAGTGAGGCGCTCCACTCAACATCTATGGGAAGTCTATTCCATAGCATGGGCAGTCTCTGGATTATGAACCTGTCCCTCAGGCTTGTTCTATTGATTGTGGTAATGAATATGAGGTGTCTGGAGCGTGTGGTGGGGAGGAATTGCAATTCCTTTAGATGTAGCATTTCTAACAGAGCTGAGTCAGACATGGCTTTGTAAGTCAAGCAGAAATTGACTTGAAGGAGCGATATGAGCAAGAGAATAGTTGAGTTTTTTTGAGTCTGTCCATATAGGACAAGTGTTTCAGGCCTAGCATCCTCTTTGTGAGGTACTTTTGCAGCCTCTCCAGTTTTTGCAGGTGTCTAGTGAGGTACATGCCAAATGCAGCATAGTACTCTATGACTGGCGTAATGAGGGAAGAGTAGAGGGAGACTACCTCTTTCTTCCTGGATGCAAAACCCATAGTAATGAGATATGCCACATAGGACTTTCTGACTACAGTGCTAATGTGGTGGTCAAAAGAGAGGTTGCTGTCAACCTGTGTTCCCAGATATCTATGACACTTTGTGTTCATTGGACTACCATCGATGTGGCCATGGGTTCTGACATTAGTCGTTGGTCTCAGTGAGGCCTTCCTGTAGGATGTCATCATCAATTGGGGAGTTAATTATGGCTCCCAAGTTGCAATAGTCTACGAACTTTGTCAGCAAGAGTCCATTCGTGTTGGCCTGGACTTCAGAGAAGTCGATATCACATAGGACAGGAACCAGGACCGAACTCTGTGGGGCACCACTGGTGACTGGTTGGAAGTCTGACTTGGAGTCGGCTACTTTCACACAGAGGTCTCAGTGAGAGCCAGTTTGCAACTCACCGAGTGATATAGGGGTTGATGCCTAGCTTAGTGAGTTTTTCTGTGATTCCTAAGTGGGGAATGGTATCAAAGGCCTGACTGACTGATTCAAAGAAGTCAACCAGGTTGAGCAGGCATGATCTACCGTTCACAAAACCAAACTGTGTGGGATCCAGAGTTTGGCGATTCCCTATATCCTTGTTTATCAGGTCCATGATGATGTGTTCCATAGCTTTGCATATAAGACTTGTTAGGCTAATGGGGAGATAGTTCCCAGGGTCTGTAGTCTCTCTTCCATTGTGGAGAAGGATGACTGCAGCAGTGCGCCATTCGGTAGGGACAAAGCCTGAGGTGAGGCTGTGATTGAACAGGGCACAAAGGTGAGGTGGCAGTTCACTCCATAATTCATGTAGAACACAGCCAGGGATATTCAACTATAGCTTTTCTTCCGAGGTATCCACAAACTGGGAACCCAGACCCCGTGAGACTTTCACAGTAATCAAAAGCAAATAAAGTGTTAGCAACTAAAACTATATAAGAAATCTCAAAAGTTGAGAATATATTTAAAAATCATACCAGCAAACTACACATAAAAAATATCCATTCAGAACTATAAACATGAAAAAAGCAGGTTCCACAGAAAAATGAAGACAGGAAAAATATGGACAACTGACAGCAACTTGGCCAGAACACTATGAACTAAAAACTGAGAACGTCAAAGAAAAGAAAAGCATTAATGAGTGTGCTCCTCCCTCTCATGAAAGCAGTTCAGATTTGACTACATTAAGCAGTGGGTTGGGTGAGTGGTAAACCTCACAGGAAAAAACACCATTAGGTTTTGTTTTTGACCAGTACTATTTTTCAGCCTAGATTCTGTAAGACATATTAACGAAATGCCTGGAAAGAATAGTAAAATAAAGAAATGGTGACGTAACAACTACAAGGTAGCCAAGTATCTTTACAATCTAAGGATGGAGGCAGAGTTCCTCAGACAGATAACTGACCTATTCAGCAGAGATCCATACCACTACATGGCTCTTAAAGGGAGAAAATACACAAGTAAACTCACCATGACAGTAAATGACTGACTGGTGAAGCAGCCAAAGCTATATGGGCTATACCCTGCATAGACTACAACAGACCGACAGATTCTAAAGCTTCATACCACCTTCCATGCACCAAAACAATTAAACAGCAAGCTGAGCTGACTACAGACAGGTTAGGGCACCAAGCCCTTCAATCTCTTCCATGCAAACTGAAAGGAGGAGGCTATGCCCTGAGAAGGCACTGCTAGGAACAAATGACCACACCATGGCATAAAAACATACCAAAAACAAGAGGAATGGAGGGAGTGGCTACTGCAGCAGTGGTCATTCAAACATCTGCTATTATTCTAAGTTTACTTATACTATTGCACTATGTTCATCATATTGATCATTGCTGCAGTAACCTTAGCTATATACCTAGATTACTACAGCTTAGAAAAACTGGGACGGAGAAGAAAGGTCTAGGAGCCCCCAGAGAATGGTCCTAGTAAAGAATGATCTACACCTGGAGGAGGAGTCTAGCTTGTACTGCTTTGTAAAATTATGTGCAGAGATCAAGTTGCTGTTTCTATAATACTTCTAGAATGTGCCATGACCTACCTGGATAGCTTTGTTGTGGTGGAAACAAAAGGTAACAGCCTAAGACAACCATTTGGAAACAGTCTGCTTTAACAAAGGCTGCTCAATTTTAATAACGTCACAAGCAATGAACAAATGGTTGGAAATTCTGAAGATTTTGCTCTGTCGAGAGAGTACCAAAGTTGTCTGCGGACATCCAAGGTATGAAATACCCTCACTCATTTTGGAGTTCAGGAAAGAAAATGGGGAGATGGATAGTTTAGCTTGAACTCTTATACCACTTTTAGGCATAAAAGGATTAGTTTGTAGGTGTGTACTAGGCTAATAGCACTGGAGCCTTTACAAGCCTAGCCCATAGGTTTAACCTGGCATCGTGCCACCCGACCTTAGTTCCCAGTGCCTTTTTCGAGTAGAGCCACTGGAGTGATCCCCGGGTTGAATTTTCCTTTTCCCCATCAACTCATCAAGATTTCTCTTGAAGATGGCCAGTGAGGTGCTCTGTTTGACATGTATGGGAAGGCTATTCCACAGCACGGGCAGTCTCTGGGTTATGAACCTACCCCTCCAGCACTTACTGCTGATTGTCGTAATGAGGTTGAGGTCTCTGGACTGTGTGGTGTGCAGTGATGGGGATTTCTTAGATGTAGCATTTCTAAGACAGCTGGGTCAGACATGGCTTTGGAAGTCAAGCAGAGATCGCCTCTAAGTAGACAATATAAGACTGAGAATAGTTGGGGGTTTTTGAGTGTGTCCATATCGGACAAGTGTATAAGGCCTAGGATTCCTCTTTGTGAGCTACGTTTAAGGCCTCTCCAGTTGTTGCAGGTGTCTAGTGAGTACATGGCAAAAGGGGTATTGTACTCAATCATTGTCCTAATGAGGGAAAAGTAGAGGGAGACAATGACCTTCTACTTGGATGCAAAACCCTTAGTAATGAGATGCGCCACATAGGAATTTCTGACAATGGCAATGTGGTGGTCAAAAGAGAGGCTGCTGTCAACCTGTGTTCCCAAATCTCTTATAACGCCTTCTATGTTCAGTGGACTACCATCATTGTGGCAATTCATGGGAACCGGATTTTTCCCAAAGGGGATGATGACACATTTCTTAGCATCGAGCTTAAGGCCATGGTTCAGACACCAGTCAGTGGTCTCAGGGAGGCCTTTCTGTAGGATGTCAACATCGCTTGGGGAGTTAATACTAGCACCCAACTTGCAATAGTCTGCAAACCAGATTCCCTTCATGCTGGCCTGGACTTCAGAGAAGAAGATAACAAACAGGAGAGGACCCAGGGCCAAACCCTGTGGGACTCTGCTTGTGACTGGTCAGCAGTCTGACAGAGTCAGCTACTTTCACACTGTGGGTTCTATCTGTGAGCCAGTTTGCAACCCTAGTGTTACAGGGGTTGAGGCTTATCTGAGTGAGTTTTTCTATGATTCCTGAGTGGGGAATGGTATCAAAGGCCTTGGCCAGATCAAGGTAGGCTGTAGGAACCAACTTTCCTCCATCCACAGCTCTGGTGACTGATGCAAAAAAGTTAACCAAGTTGAGCAAGCATGATCTACCTTTCACAAAACCAAACTGTGTGGGATCCAGAGTTTGGAGATTTCCTATATCCTTTGTTTATTAGGGTCCATGATGATGCGTTCCATAGCTCTGGATATCAGACTTGTCAGGCAAATGGGGCGAAAGTTCCCAGGGTCTGTAGTCACTCATGGGCCTTATGTAATTTAAAATCTGATGTAAGGAAGGAATTGTTTACATTACAGTGGATGTGATAGATTTATTTTCTTGCATTCCCAAACAAAAAGGACTAGAAAGTTTTTGTAATAGTATTAGGCATTCAGGTTTAGAATGGGAACAAAATAACCTAATAGTGGAACTGATGTCTACTGTACTTGAGCATAATTACATATACTTTGAAGGTGAATTTTACAAGCAGACCAGGGGAGTGGCAATGGGGGCAGCGTGTGCCCCCATTTTTGCAAACCTGGTCATACTAGATTGGGAGGCCAACAACATCTTCAATAGTAAATACTTCAAGTATGTAAGATATTACCCATGGTTTTTGGATGATATTCTTATTATATGGGATGGTCCAGTACATATTACAGACTAGTTCATTGAGTTTATGAATACAGGCGATTTAAAATTTACACACTCTTACAGTACTGAGGGTATTGCATATATAGATACATTTATATTCAGTACAGCTAATGGCTTTAAGACTTGCATACACAGGAAAAGCACCTTCTCCAACAATCTGGAAAATTCCAGTAACCATCCTCAAAAAACGATGAGAAATGTATTTAAAGGGCAGTACATACGAGTGGCTAGAATGACTTCTACATATTCAGAAATGCCTGACAAAATAAATTTTATAAAAACATTATTTAGCGCTAGGGCATATCCTATGCATTTACTGAAAGACGGTAAGGAGTATGTAGTTAGTGAATGAGGAAAGAAATACTCTCCTGTATGAGGAAAAGAATATACAACAACCACTGCTGTGGTCAACATGGATGAAAGGTATAGCAAGGCCTGTATTTTGCAATACACACCTCAAGCAAACCAAATAAAGTGGATTCTATGTAGGAACTGGAACATACTTACGATAGATACCGAAATAAAAAATATAGTCGGGGACACCCCAGTGTTGTATATAAAATGGGGAAGAATGTAAAGACGATATTGGAGAGAGGCTACATGGTCAGGAACATAAATCAACAGAACAGACACACTAGACGGTGTGGAAGCTAGACAGTGTCAAGTTGTACTAGAAATTGAAGGTATTATTTTGGAAAATATAAATAAGACTAGAATTACACTTCAGTATGGTAATTGTAACACTAGGTATATTCATTGCATGGCCAAATGTATGACCTGTCCAAGTTTCTACATAGGTAAAATGGAGGGCATGTTCAAAAGGAGAATATACGACCCATTTGTATGCCATAAAGAAAGAAAACGGAACCAATGCAATACACAAACACAGACATACATGCGGAAAGTCACAGTTTTAGATTTGCAATTTTGGAACACCTCAGACAGGGACAAACAGGAAGCAATTATAAATCTATACTAGGTCAGTAGGAAGTTAGATGGCAGATCTTGACAGATGCTTCCAATGAACCAGGTTTAAATGACTATATCGCAATTAAACCTATTCTACAGGTAAACTCGTGGGACCTGCAAGGTAACATTATTATAATTATTATACTTTGCATAATTTATAGAATAACTCATGTTTTAGTTTTGGAATACGAGTGATAAATGTCACTCCCACTGGTATCCTTATTAACACTGATTTTGGTATTTGTATCAAAATGAATATTTATGACGTTAACGAAATATTGATGAAATATAATAGTGAATTAACTAACTAAAACCATAGGCAATTTTATCAAATTTTATTTTAATTATTTTTTTATTATATATTGTACTATGGACAAAGAGTATTAAATACATGAAATTGCATATGTAATTTTGAGCATACCACTTTATAAACGCATTTTTTTAAATGGATTTATCTTTAAATGAAGTTGTTTCTGATTTTGGCGCCTAAACAGGTATTTAAAAGACTGATTAATGTTATTCTGAAAAAGTCCAAATTGTATGTGGATGAAAGCGCCTAATCTGTTATTTTTTTTTTTTTATTATTTTACATTAAACCTGTGGATTATTACTTGGTGTTCATATTCTTCTGAGGACTCCAGCACTGTGTAGCGTTTCATCTTTTCAACTTTTTAACTGGTTGTCTAAAGGCTATTGTGTGGTGTGTGTGTATCTATACACACACACATTATATATATATATATATATATATATATATACACACACACACACTTTTATATAGATGGATATATATATATATACATTACATATATATATATATATATATATATATATATATACACACACATACATACATATATACAAACATACACACACAAACATATACATATATGTGACAGGACAAGTAGCTTTCATCCTTCTAAGTTGGGAACTGCTGATTGAGAGCCCAGTGTCTCTTATTCTTAAAGTGTATTAGTTCTGGTTTAAGCACTTGGGCTTCAGGCCAGTTATTTTACATTAAGGTTTGTGGTCTGCATTCTTGTGGGAGAAGAGGCTGGACTCAGCCCTTCTGAGCTGGGAATTTCTGGTTAAAGGTTTATAGTGCCTAAATATTTGAACTGTAGCTTACTGAAATTGGTACACCTTGTTTGCTGTACCATAGACTAGATCCAGGCCTGCTGAATCTAGCTTTGTTTATATGCTTGTTTGTTTGCTTGTTATTTCCCTGGAACGCTAATTCCACCTAATACGCAGCTTCTCAGCGCTTCTGTGGATCACTAGTGATATCTGCATTGCTTACTGTACTTATTTCCTTGTTTCACTTGAAAGAAAGTTACGTTTGTCGTTTTTGCATTTAAGTTACCTGTAACACCATTGCACTTAAGTTACCTGGCACTTGCTCACTAAAGCAATTAAAGTCAGCACTAAAAATTAAAAGCACTACACCCTCACTCCCCACTGGCCCTGGTTTTCAATTATTAAGGAATTCCCAATATTATTCTAGCATGTCCAAAGGTCAGTTCTCAATCTCCTCTCCGGTCCAGCTGGTGAATCTGGGAATCTTGAGGCAATGTTACAACTGCCTCATGTACACAGACAACCCTCTCCTCCTCCCAACAAATTCCAACACGTGAGAGATGCAACCATATAGCCAAACTGGAGGCTAAGCTCTCTCAACTCAGTACTGGCATAACCAGTCAGGAGGAGAAGGAAACCACACTCACTACAATTCCAGTCTCACATAGACTTACCACGACAGCAACCCAAACACATAATCACACAAAAACATACTCGGAGGCTCTAAATAAAGATCTGCCGAAGCAGCAGAGACCTCCAAAGCAGACACCCAAGCAGCCGCTACGACAAAACAAAACACGTGCAACACATATCTCACAAAGCCAGTGTGCCAAACAGTCACAGCCCTTAAGACTAAACACACCTGATACACTTGTAATAGGTGACTATCGTCAGGCACACTGACGTCCCGCTCACCAGGCTGAACAAGGAGAGGGTCACGGTGAGCAGCATGTCGGGCACTAGGATCCGCCACATAACACAAGCACTCAGGTCACTCCAAGGCAAGTACAAATATGACTCAGTCATTGTCCATGCTGGTGTGAATGACCTGAGATGTACCTCCCTGGACTAAATGAAGAGAGACATAAAGGAGCTCTCTGAGCATGTAGCCCAGGCCGTTAAGACCCTAATCTTGAGTAGCATCATACCCTCACCAAGAATGATGCCACAATATGAAGACAAGATGATCAATTTCAACAATTGGCTTAAGTACTGGTGTCATTCAAAGGGGATCCAATGCCTGTCAGCTTGGGATGATATGCTCGACAAGCCACGATGCTTCGCTAGGGACGGCTTGCACCTGTCACCCCTGGGCTTTCGGATATTGGCAAAGGCTCTTGCTACCCCCATAGTGCCTTTTTTAGGCAAGGCTCAAAAGACAAACCCACCTCCATAGGTATCACAAGGGATAAGAAACTAAGAGTAATGCTACTCAACGCCAGAAGTCTAAACCTCAAGATGCATGCACTCGAAACTCTCCTTAGCATGGAGAACATTGATATCTCTGCAGTAACAGAAACCTGGTTCAGGGCTCCCGAGAGCACCCCAGCACTACCAGGTTATACCTCATACCATGCTTTTCGGCCCCAAAACTTGGACCCAACCACAAAAGGAGGGAGAGTATCTATATTCATCAAAGATACCCACACCTCCAGGTTGGTGGCAAAGCAAGAAGCATCAGAGACTATCCATGTGCAACTAACAATGGGTAAAACTGCCTTCCAGTTTATAGCCTGCTACAGACCACCCTCCCAAACCCAGGAGCCCCACTCGGCCTTCCTGAGAACACTGGGAAATATGAAGGTCTCTCCAAACACCATTATAATGGGCGACTTCAACTACCCAAACATAGACTGGGAGCATTACTCTAGCTCCAACACCCTAGCCCAAAGGTTCCTAGAATTTAATAACTCAAATGCTATGGGGAACAACTTGTTACCACTCCCACAAGAGGGGAAAACATACTGGACCTGATCATCACCAACATGGGGACTCTATGCTCCAGACCAGAAGTGTATCCCTCACTGGTAAGATCAGACCATAAGCTAATCTCACTGGATATTCACATCCCGACCCCACCCCCTGCCCAGAAAACCACAGTGAAAAACTTCTCTAAAGCAAATTTCAC